>NC_041390.1:391785474-391882581 GCF_002162155.2 Triticum dicoccoides | reverse complement strand
CTGTGGCATTTCTTTTAAAGCCCTTTCTGCGATGTCGCTCAGACGTCCGACTGTGGCAATTCTTTTAAAAGCCCTTTATGTGATATCGCTCAGACGTCCGACTGTGGCATTTCTTTTAAAGCCCTTGCTGCGATGTCGCTCAAACGTCCGACTGTGGCATTTCTTTTAAAAGCCCTTTACGCGAGGTCGCTCAGACGTCCGACTGTGGCATTTCTTTTAAAGCCCTTTATGTGGTGTCGCTAAGATGCCCGACTGTGGCATCATTTCCTTATTTGCATTTGTTCACCTTTCGAGGCGTCGCTTCAGACACTCGATCGGTCCTTATTTATGTCTGTGGAATTTCAGGCGGACTACCGCCGTTTTCCCTTTTTACTTACCTGTTATGCCAATTTTTATTTATTGTGCATTAAGGAATTAATCATGTTGCATCCATGCATGCATTTGTTATATCTTACGTCCGAACTGTCTTGCGAGTACTTTCAAAGTACTCACTGGCTTGTTGATTTGGCCAGATGCTGACGAAGGCGATCTCATGGATGAAGAGTTCGATAGCGAGTCCGACACTTAGAGGAGTCCCAGTCAGTCTCGTGCGACCCTGGATTTGGCCACTGTTTTATAACCGCTTCCGCTACCAAATAAATTTATCGAGCCTCACCTCGACGTTCGATGAAATGATATCATTAGAGTCTTGTATTTCCCTTCCCGCTGTGCTTTTCCACCACCAACCTATCCATGAGTCAGTAGTATGTCTCCACACCACTGTGTCCTGTCCGCCATTGTGTATGATTATTGGCGTGCTTGTAATAATTTGGTTGAGCGACCGCAGTTCAACCCTGTAATATATTTTATGCTACTGGCTTATTGTATCAAGAAATTGTCTACCAGTGAGGAGGATTTCTCTCATACTGGACTCAAAAGACTGGTTTATCAATAAATATTTTTATTGGAAAACCGGTCGTGACAAGCTTGGTACCAGAGCCAGGCTGACTGTAGGAAGCCACTAGGTGCGATCGCTAATTAGTTATTAGCATGACAGGGCTATCTTATGCTTTTGCAATTGTAGTCATTTTCTGTCAGTCAGCATAAATTTATGATCTGACCCTGCAGAATTTTGCCTACTTTTGTAGATGGCCGACGTCAACTGCGAGTCTCAGACCTTCGCCAACGTGCCCGATGGGTTCGTCAAGCTTCTTTCTTTCATCGTTCAGGTCGCGATGGGGCCATCCATGCGCCCAGTCTTCACACTCTACCAGCACCGAGTCAACGACAGTCTGACCATGCACCAGGCCGCGGTGCAGTTCAGGGGAGGGCGTGGTGAGTCACGCCGCTTCCGGTTCGTGGGAAGAGCTATGCCTACGGAGAGGCATGCTATGCAGATGGCAGCCCGCGAGGCGATAGCTCGTCTCAGGGATGTCCTTCCCGTGATGAGGACTCGTCGTTACCGTTATCTTCCGTGCCATGTGCCTTACACCTGTCACTACGCATACTCCTGCCCCAGAGGAGAATGAGACGAGGCTTTTGAAATGCTCATTGAGTATCTCCGGGCCCTGGAGGCAGCTTTCGACAACCTGGTGGACGACTTCGTAGCTACCCGCATGGACTCAGTCCATGGCTGTGCTGCCAATAGGAGGGAGCTCCTACCCATCGCTCCGCCACCGACTTTTGTCTCGTCATCAGCATCTTTTACGCCTACTCGTCGCCTGCCTTCTACCGAAGAATTTAACCAAGTCATTGCACCCACTCCAGCGCGCACTACACCAACCTTCGCGCCCACTCTTGTACGTGTTGCTCTGCCCCTGGAAACCACTCCGCCCGCTCTGCGCAACACTACACGTATGGAGCCCGTTAGCAAGGAGGAAGTCGAGTCCCCAACCTCGCTACGCCTCGCCCTCGGCAGGGCAAGGGAGATCGTCAACATCTCTGCCTGAGTACGCTTAGCTGCCATGTATTGTACCGCTTTGTAAGATATGTGCATAGGTTGTGAGAAGTAGCCTGTTTGCGCATCATGTAGGATCTGGAGAAGTGCACTAGCCTTAATAACATGTCAGGATTATGTACACATATCCTGAGTGATGTACTGTATAATTACCGCCCGCGTGTAAGATATGTAATGAGCAGTCCTTCTCCGTGCGCAAGTCGATTTGTTTTTTTTCTTAAGTAAGCTTGGGTATTTAATAATATCCGCCAGCTTTATGCATTTTATGGATTTGTTTTTGCGACTTTTTCCGCTTTTCTTATGGGTTTTACAAAATATATCCCCAGAGTGAAAAATGTCTCGTCCTTGGACTCGCTCCATGCCAATTCCATCAGAGGAAAATTATGATGCACAACCCAGCAACGAGTTCACTCAGGGACAGTCTAGCCAACCAGGCAATGAATCGGCACTTTCACAAATGTGCCGCCTTTATGAACAGAGTCAGCAACAACATCGCGAGATGATGAACCAAGTCATCAACATGGGGAATCATCATGGACAGTATCAGCAACATTCCAAGTTATCTAAGCTACAGAAGACACGTCCTCAAACATTTTCTCACACTGACAAACCTCTTGAAGCCGAGGACTGGCTTCGAGATATGGAGAGGAAATTAATTATTGCAAAGTGTTCAGATCTCGAGAAAGTACTATATGCTCCACACTATCTCACAGGAGCAGCCGCATCGTGGTGGGAGAATTTTCTGCACATGCATCCCAACGAAAATGACATAACATGGGATGATTTCAAGGAAGGTTTCCGTGGTGCACATATTCCTAAGAGTATTATGAAAATCAAGAAGAGAGAATTTGATGACCTCAAACAAAGGAACATGACAGTGTCAGATTACAACAGTCAATTTACCCTATTATCCCGCTACGCCAATGAGGAGCGTATGACTGAAATCAAGAAGATGGAGAAATTCCTTGATGGTCTAGCGCCCGCACTTAAATGCCAACTGGTCGTGCACACTTTTCCTGATTTTAAAACGCTGGTGGACAAGGCCATTACTCTGGAAAATGAGAGACGCAGTCTGGAAGATATCCGCAAGCGAAAAAGGGACCAGACTAATCACACTCGCAATCACCGAAGCAAGATAGATTTTAAAAGGGGTGGGACACCCAAATTCTCATCCAATGTCTCACGCCCAATCAAAAAATTTCATGCAAGGGACAAGGAATTCACCTATCGCCCCGGAGTTACCTGTTACGCTTGTGGAGAAGAAGGGCATTATGCCAAACAGTGCCCCAAGCCAAGGAACTCAACCCCAAAGCCGAACAACGGCGACCATAATTCAGCGCCCAAACGAAACAATTTCAATCCCAACAACAACCACAGGAAGGGTCATCTGAACCACGTAACCAAAGAGGAGGCACAAAATGCTCCGAATATCGTACTCAGTACGTTTCCTGTCAACACAATACCTGCAATGGTTTTGTTTGATTCTGGAGCTTCTCACTCTTTTATCTCGAAAAGTTTTGCTTTGCAAAATAATTTTTCGATGCTTCCTTTGGAGAAATCCCTAATAATCAAGTCCCCCGGGATTCAGCAAGTTTCTCAGAATTACTGTCAGAATGTGGTCATTGAGTTTGAAGGATTGGAGTTTTATGCAAATCTTATTGTATTGGAAAATAAAGGACTGGATGTCATCTTAGGGATGGATTGGCTAACCACCAATAAAGGTTTTATCGACTGTTTCAACAGGACAGTGATTCTCACACACCACCAAGGGAAGACAATAAGAGTATCAGCCAAGGAAGGAAAAAGACCTCGGCAACCGAGATTAAATAAGGTGGACGTTTCTGAGCTAAACAAGGTTCCAGTAGTGTGTGAATTTCCAGATGTATTCCCTGAAGAGCTGCCAGGCATGCCACCAGATCGAGAAATAGAATTCCGCATTGAGCTAGCGCCAGGAACCACCCCCATATACAAGAAACCATACAGAATGGCACCATCCGAGTTGATCGAATTGAAGAAGCAAATAAAGGAATTACTGGATAAAGGATACATTCGGGCCAGCTCCTCACCTTGGGGATCACCAATTTTATTTGCCAAAAAGAAGGATGGAACGCTGAGATTGTGTATCGACTATCGAGCACTTAACATGGTCACAGTCAAAAACAAATACCCGATGCCAAGGATAAACGATTTTTTTGATCAACTTGCTCATGCCAAGGTATTCTCAAAAATCGACTTAAGGTCAGGATACCATCAATTGAAGGTACGAACGGAAGATATCCCCAAAACAGCCTTCACCTCCAGATATGGGCTGTACGAATTCACAGTGATGCCATTTGGATTGACTAACGCCCCGGCATATTTTGTTCACCTCATGAACAAAGTATTTATGAAGTTTATGGACAAATTCGTCGTAGTATTCATCGACGATATTCTGGTATACTCCAAAACACCAGAAGAGCACGCAGAACATCTCAGGATTGTACTAGGAGAGCTAAGGAAACACCAATTGTATGCCAAGTTCAGCAAGTGCGAATTTTGGCTAAGACAAGTAGGTTTTCTAGGCCACGTGCTGACCCAAGACGGTATAGCAGTGGACCCAGAGAAAGTCAAGGCCGTACTTGACTGGAAGTCACCAGCCAGCATAACAGACATACGAAGTTTCTTGGGAATGGCAGGATATTACCGCAGATTTATTGAAGGATTTTCCACCATATCCAAGCCTATGACACAGTTACTCAAGAAAGATAAGAAGTTTGAGTGGACAGAAGCCTGCGAGAAAAGTTTCCAAGAGCTAAAACGGAAATTAACAACAGCACCAGTATTAATTGTACCCGACATACACAAGAATTTTGAAGTATTTTGCGATGCATCCAAAAAGGGTCTCGGATGCGTGTTGATGCAAGAAGGCAAGGTTGTCGCCTACGCTTCAAGGCAACTTCGCAAACACGAGGAAAATTATCCCACTCATGATTTAGAAATGGCAGCAGTTATTCATGCACTCAAGGAATGGAGGCATTTTCTACTTGGAAATCGATGTGAGATATATACGGATCACAAAAGCCTCAAATACATTTTTACGCAGCCAGAACTAAACTTACGGCAACGCCGCTGGTTAGAATTGGTAAAGGATTATGATGTGGGTATCCATTACCATCCAGGGAAAGCAAACGTAGTGGCCGATGCCCTGAGTCGGAACCCCAGCTCCAACGGGAACTATCTGCACAGCTTGAGGCCCGAATTCCATCAAGAATTTGTCAAGCTCAACTTGATAATGGTAGCAGAAGGCACCATATCAAACTTGGAAATACAACCACACCTTGTGGAGAAAATTAAAGAGGCTCAGTCCGGTCACCCCAGCATTGAAGGAATTAAAAGGAAGTTGAGTATGGGCAAGGCCTCGGAATTCGTCATAGACAATGAAGGAATATTATGGTACGGGGAAAGGCTATGCGTGCCAAACATAGAAGACCTTAAACAGCAAACTGAAGCACACACCACTCCATATTCGATCCACCCTGGAGGAACCAAAATGTATAAGGATATTCAGGAAAGATTTTGGTGGCACGGTATGAAGAGGGACATAGCCGCTTTCATTGCATGTTGCGACTCATGTCAACGCATAAAAGCTGAACATCAGAGACCAGCCGGACTACTGCAACCTAACAAAATACCTGAGTGGAAATGGGATGAAATAGGGATGGATTTTATTGTCGGATTACCTCGGTCACGACACGGAAATGATGCCATATGGGTCATCACTGACAGGTTGACCAAAGTAGCACATTTTATTCCAGTAAAGACAACCTACACCACTCAGAGGCTTGCCAGGATTTATCTTTCCCGCATAGTCTGTCTGCACGGTGTCCCGAAGACTATAATTTCCGACAGAGGCACTCAGTTCGTCTCAAGATTTTGGGAGCAATTACAACAGGCTCTGGGAACCCAACTAGCCTTCAGTACCGCATACCATCCACAGACTGATGGACAAACAGAACGCGTAAACCAGGTTTTAGAAGACATGCTGAGAGCATGTGTCCTCACCTATGGAACCAGTTGGGAGGACAGCCTGCCATATGCCGAGTTCGCATACAACAACAGTTACCAGACCAGCCTGCAAATGGCTCCTTTCGAAGCCCTATACGGAAGGAGATGTCGTACCCCGTTAAATTGGTCAAAGACCGGAGACAGCCGCATCTTCGGACCAGATATGCTCAGAGAAGCCGAGGAAAAAGTCAAACTAATCAGGGACCGAATTAAGACCGCTCAAAGTCGACAGACAAGTTATTATGACCAGAAACACCGTAGGGTCAGCTTTGAACCCGGTGAATTCGTATACTTGAGAGTATCCCCGATGAGAGGATTGCAACGGTTTAAGATTAAAGGAAAATTAGCACCAAGATTCATTGGACCATTTTGCATAGTGGCACGAAGAGGCACTGTAGCCTACCAGCTAGACTTACCCGAAGACTTGTCCGACATTCACGACGTGTTCCACGTCTCTCAGTTAAGGAAATGCGTAAGCAACCCAGAGAAACATGTAGCTCATGAGAACATTTACGTACAGCCAGACCTCACTTATCGAGAACGTCCCATAAGAATATTAGAGGAGTCTGAAAGGAGGACCCGACAGAAAACCATCAAGTTTTTCAAAGTCCAGTGGAGCAATCACACCGACAGTGAAGCAACTTGGGAAAGCGAGGATTTTCTTCGGACAGAGCATCCACACTTATTTAAGGATCAGCTGAAATCTTGGGGACGAGATTTTTCCTAAGGGGGTAGGTGTTGTGACACTCCAAAATTCTTATTTGGTTTTTATCAAAAAGCTTTGTGGTTTTGAGGAGAGACTTTTGTTCTTTTAATTTTTTTTCTTCTTTCTCAGAAAAACCTTCTTCTTAAAAACCTCCTTTTGCCTTGGCAGGGATTTTATTTCTTTCAAACTTTGGTGGTTGATCTTTTGCAAACTTCTTCTCTGTTGGTTCTCTCTCAAAATTATTTTGGAGTTTAATCTTTTTCTTTTAAAAAAGAAACCCCATGAAAATTTGGGATTTTCATATCTTTGAAGCCACCCTTGGCTTTGTATTTTTGCCCATGAGATAAAACCCCTCCAAAACCTCCCCTCCCCCTTGTGATCAACCTAAATTATCTGTCCCAACTAATCCAAACTGGTTTTGGATTTTTATTCTAATTATTTTTCCCCAAATTCAATTCTGAAAATTATTTGGAGCCTGAGAGATTTTCAAAGCAAGTGCCCTATTGCATTTGAGTTTTGACCTCAAACCAATTCTCCTGGATTGTCCTTAGCATCCATAACCCAGAACCATCTTGATCCACTCCTCCTCTTTTCAAAATTTTCAAAATTTAGTCTCTGCAAGTTTGGACCAGATTTGACAAATTTGGTGAAATTCATATCTACACTCCTCCAAAAATTCCACCAAAAATCATACAGCCTACTTGAGCAAGGAGAAGCCACTCCACCAAAAATCAGCTCAAGGAAAAATCACCAGAGGCCATTTTCATTTGGTCGAACACCTTGTGGGCACTGTTACTGTTCAAAGTTCAGAAATTCAGTTTCAGTGTCATCTTCAGTTTCGACAGTTTCAGTCACGCGGCCACAATGCACTTGGCACGTTGCTCGTGGCCCCGCTTGCTTGTCCGAAGCTTCACACGCGCACTTGGCGCGACCCTGGCGTCGGTGGCGCCCTGGCCCGCCTGCGCCGGCGTGTCTTGCGGCGGCCAGCTCCCCGTAACGGCCGACAGGGAGGAGAACGGCGGCGCAACGCCGTTCGGCACCGCCCAAATCTTCTGGTGGCTCCGCGTGGCCTTCTCCGTGCCAGCGCACGCATGCGGCACCGTCGCCGTGGCGCAGCACGCACAGAGCGCGCTCTCTGCCGCCGACGGGCCCGCGCCACCCCGTTCCGTCGAGCTCGACCCAAACGCCCAAACCCCGGCCAGCTTAGCACAAAAATGGACCCTTTGATCCTCCGTGATGACGCTCGACTCCCTAACCACCCCGACCGAGCACTGCGCCACCGTAATCGCTCGCCGGAAATCTCCGTTCACGGCAACCGCCTCGGACCGCCTATATAAAGGGGTCCCGAGCTCACCCTCGTGCACGCAGCACCCCCACTACTCACCAACACCCCGCCAGGCCACTGGGAGGACCTCGAGGAGGTCTCCTTCCCCGGCTCCGGCCACCCCGATCCGCCTCGGCCTCCAGCTCGATTCACTTCGGTGAGGCCACCTCCGGCGCCCAAACCTCGTCCGTAGCCCTCTCTTGCACCCAGTAGTCTAACCCCCACCTCAATTTAATCCTTGTAGCCCTCTCCGACGAGCTCCATCCATGCCCGAACCACCATCCGCCGGAGTTGAGACCGCCGTCGACGTGGTGCTCACCGGCGACCAACACCACCCCCCACCGCTGCGGAAGGACACGGTGAGCACATTGGTAACCTCTGATCCCCATGCCTCGCCGTGGATCGCCGCCGGCGACCTCAGCAGCTCTCGGGCGCCGACGAGCCTCGCCCCTCCCATTTGAATATTTAAACATGACAAGTGGGACCCGCTGTCAGCCTCTCTGTCCTTTCTAAACGAAGCGTTATCTGAAAACGCCTTCTGCCAAATACGTTTTCTCTTCGGGCTGGCGTAATCGCTACCGAAGCGTTTTCTGCTTTTATAAACTAGCCCCTGGAAATCTTCTGTTTCATTACAGATAAGTCCCTGGACAAAAACCCTTATAACTGTTAATCAGAAAAGTATTTTTGATTGATTCTTTTTCTGTTCTCTTTAAAATTTTGTCTAGTTTTTTATCAGATTTATTTGAAAAATATTTGGTTTACCTTCTGTGCTCTCCTTGGTATTTACGTTAGCACATGTATTTTCTTTAAACCGTAGATACCGAAGGAGGTGACGGAGCCGCGAACTTCACCGAGCTAGGCTCCGACTACTCTGAACCAGGCAAGCAATGTTTGAACTTTTGATATGATGAGTGTCTCGGCATGTTTTGCATTTAGTTAGTTTCATGACATGTTGGTAAGCATACCGATGAACGTTATTTTATGTGATAACAAGGTAAGTGAGTTCAATGATCCATACGTGGATGAATGTGAATATGAATGGCCATGTGTTGGTATGAGGATGGGTACGATGGCAGTGTTGTAGCATGCCAGTCTTACGCCAGACTATGTGACTTCAGTGTCAAACCATTTCGGTCCAGTACCTATCACTTCCTTCCTTGTACTACCACATGTTTTCAGCAAGGAATATGGTTTAGTAAGTTGCAAACCACTTTCGTGGTACACACCAAAGAGGAGAGGCCGTGATGATGGTTCCATGGCCCTGGATTAAAGCCAGTCATCCGGTCAGGGGGCATGGGTGTTTCCGGTTGGGACCGAGAGGGGGGCACCCCTTAGAGCGCGCGTATATAAATTTGATCCCATGCTATTCGAGATTGTGATCTCCCCGTCTCAAAAGTTTTTCTTGGACGATGACTAGGGTGATTCCTAGCATCGAGAGGTAGGATGGGTGTGTACCGGTTAGTTGTGTTTTCTCCCGAAATATCATAAACGGAACTAGTCCTTCGGGACTACGGAAATCCGTTGACTGTGGGAAAAAATTTGTACAAACTCTACAGAGTCATATATTCCTCCAAATCATCTCTTCCATGTCAAGTTCGTTCCATCTGATCCTAATCAATTGTCAGCTTTGATGACAGAGACTCCGGTGAATCGCATGAGTGCTAAGTCCGATTGAATGATTATCCCTGTGGATGGACTAACCCGTTTATTCTCATGGTGTGAATGTTTATTATGAGTATTGTTTACTGGTGAATTTAAAAGCCCTTTATGTGATGTCGCTCAGACGTCCGACTGTGGCATTTCTTTTAAAGCCCTTTCTGTGATGTCGCTCAGACGTCCGACTGTGGCATTTCTTTTAAAGCCCTTTCTGTGATGTCGCTGAGACGTCCGACTGTGGCATTTCTTTTAAAGCCCTTTCTGCGATGTCGCTCAGACGTCCGACTGTGGCATTTCTTTTAAAAGCCCTTTACGCGATGTCGCTCAGACGTCCGACTGTGGCATTTCTTTTAAAGCCCTTTATGTGGTGTCGCTAAGATGCCCGACTGTGGCATCATTTCCTTATTTGCATTTGTTCACCTTTCGAGGTGTCGCTTCAGACACTCGATCGGTCCTTATTTATGTCTGTGGAATTTCAGGCGGACTACCGCCGTTTTCCCTTTTTACTTACCCGTTATGCCAATTTTTATTTATTGTGCATTAAGGAATTAATCATGTTGCATCCATGCATGCATTTGTTATATCTTACATCCGAACTGTCTTGCGAGTACTTTCAAAGTACTCACTGGCTTGTTGATTTGGCCAGATGCTGACGAAGGCGATCTCATGGATGAAGAGTTCGATAGCGAGTCCGACACTTAGAGGAGTCCCAGTCAGTCTCGTGCGACCCTGGATTTGGCCACTGTTTTATAACCGCTTCCGCTACCAAATAAATTTATCGAGCCTCACCTCGACGTTCGATGAAATGATATCATTAGAGTCTTGTATTTCCCTTCCCGCTGTGCTTTTCCACCACCAACCTATCCATGAGTCAGTAGTATGTCTCCACACCGCTGTGTCCTGTCCGCCATTGTGTATGATTATTGGCGTGCTTGTAATAATTTGGTTGAGCGACCGCAGTTCAACCCTGTAATATATTTTATGCTACTGGCTTATTGTATCAAGAAATTGTCTACCAGTGAGGAGGATTTCTCTCATACTGGACTCAAAAGACTGGTTTATCAATAAATATTTTTATTGGAAAACCGGTCGTGACAGGTCGCACAAGTCAGTGATGTAACTGGTCGTACATGTGAGACCAAGCCGATGTGTGTCCCTTCGGTGAGATGTTGGTCTGACCGACAGTCTGTTGGTGCGACCGACCGTAAAGTATTACACGATGGAGACTTCTGGTTGTGGCTTTGGTTGATTGTCATGACCAAGCATTCTAAAACTAGTGATAATTCAATTACCATCTTTTTCCAAACGACCAAGTATTTTCACAGGAATACAATACATATAGATGGAGTGATTGTCAAGGTTGCAAACCGACATGGCGTTGCAAGTTCATTGCAGCAGCAACCGACTAGGTCACTGCATCACTGGCGGGGAAGGAGAGCAGCTCACCTCGCCTACGATGCATGCCCAGCGGAGCCGCCACAACTGGTCCCAGGATTTGGCTTCTTCTACCGCCCATTTGAACAGTTGCACCGGCTGCTCATGCCATTGCGCAGGCATGCATGTTCTTTCCTCCGTAGTCGACACCGTGAATATGATCTCTGCCATTAGCCCTAGCTCGAAATCAACACGACGCTGCTACATGCTGACATCCCTCAGCATCTCTCCCCTGAGATCGACTTGCGCCTCCGCCTTGTGCTGCGCCAGGCGCAGCTCCTTGGAACCTCTCCCCAATCGATGCGACGCTTCCTCGATCCGATTTGCCCTTGCTGTCCACCACTGAAACGCAGCCCTGGCATGTCCTCTGGCGCCACCGATCTGTGATTCTAGAGCAATGGATCCCCTCTAAAACACATGTGTGTTTCGCTCAAAGGCGGCAGCACTACGGGCCGTAGCGAGAGGGCAGCCCGTGGGATCCTGGGATCCAAGGGATTATCCATGGCGGGATCCGGTGGGTGAGGCGGGGAGGTGAGCCTAGGCGCTGGGAGAGCCCTATGAGGCTAAGATAAAGATAGTACTACTCCACTCCGTCCATATTTAAATACAAAGGCCACCAATAGTAGCCCTGGCAAAAATTGATCATGCTGTTGCGTCCTGGTTTATTGGCCCCCTTTTTTGTGCCACTTTTTATGACATGCATAAATATTATGTTACTTACAAATATGGTCAAAAATTGGCACAAAATACGAAGGAGACCAATGGAAGTACTAGCAACCCATGATTTAACTACTCGCATGTGCGCAGTGGAGTAGTAATGTCTTTCTTCCGCCCTCACGTCCACTCAATTTGCATGCGTTGTATTAATTGACCATCAATGAAGTGAAGGACTTTACACACGTCAGATTATCACATGGGGTGGATCTTCGTACAAAAATGTGTCCCCCCGTGTACCCACGTGTGCATGTGAGGGAATGAGTGCGTGTGTGGCGTGCGTGCACATCTTATGCATGTACCACCAGTGTGGCTCAGAGAGGATGAGTACATTCTTCTGGAACAAGTAGGACGTCACTGTGATCAATCCACACAAGGAGGTCGCGACAACACCTCCACATGTGCCACGTGGCTTCATGAACTGTAAGAGAGACACTGTGTAGCGTGCCATTGGAATTCTAATTTACGTGTTTTGCACATACTCGAAGTACTAGTAAGGTACATGTGCATTGCACGCATCAGATTTGGCAACCAAATTATGAATAAATACCACACTATAACATGTAAGCTCTGAGTCATATATGCCTAATGTAGACCTTCGTTTAATTCTTATAGTTCATCTCATTCAAAATAAATTAATTTTTATAAAAAAGCTAGGGCCTCTTTGATTCATAGGATTTCCAAAACACGGGAATAGGAAAACATGGGATTAGAGTGGAATGTCATCTTGAATCCTACAGGATTGTACGAGTGTTTGGTTATGCATAGAAAAAACACAGGATTCTTTCAAAGAGGTTTGAGTGGATGGGATGTTTCCTATGAAATCTAGTGCAAATGAATCCTATGGAAAAATTCCTATGGTTTACAATCCTACGAATCAAACAACCAAGATAGGAAAAATTCCTAAGGATTAGAATCCTCCAAAATTCCTTTGAGAATCCTTTGAATCAAAGAAGCCCTTAATCTATTTTATGATTCATGGAATTGTGCATTGTAAAGCATAAAGTAAAAAAATGGTAATTCAACTAGAAAAAAATTGGGCAGTTATGATGTATAAGATTCTAGAACAAAGGAGAAGGACTTGTGTTTTGAGGTTTGTGCATTATGCTTAAGTTCAACCATGGAGTCTGCTAGATTGTACATGTGGCAAAATCCGGTGGGGGGCTAGTAGATGGTGCGAGGGGCCAAGTGGAGGGAGACTATGAAGGAGTGCACAAGTGCGAGATCGATATTTAAAGAGAGGGAGCGAGAACATGCGTTGTTGCACGCAGTGGCGGAGCCATGAAAAATAAATGAGCTTGGGGGCCAAGAATTGCTAATCCTTTACTAGGAGCACCAAATCATCAACTTAAACCATTTTACCAGCAATTGTCTAATGATCACATTCATATTAGCCTCGATATATGGTGATGTTAGGGGGGGCAGGGCCCTTGATGCCCCCTGTCTTCGCCACTTTGCGCGCGTCTGAGAGATGAAGCGGAAGGCATGGATGATGAGAGGGGGACGTTGGATATATAATTAATGTGTGTGTATTAGCTATGTAATCCTATATAGAGAGGTATAGAATGATCGATGTGGACGTGGGAAAGAGGGTAAGACCTCACTAGATATAGATTGATCGGTTTGTGTGGGAAACTGTGAAAGACCTAGCTATATATACACACACATAGAGGAACATTGATCGTTGCGCGTGCATGTGAGATATAAAGAATGCCCGATGTGATGGAAAGGGGGAGGTGTGTGTGTGCATGCATGGGAGACCGACGTGAAGAAAAAGATTGCAAATGTGTGATGGATAATGCTGACTGGTACTGTGTGTGCATGCATGCACGGGAGAAAGTTAGCGGTACAATTATAAAAGAGAAGACAAATGTATGGGTGTAAAATACTAGGTGAGGTCATAATCAATGTAAAGTTGAATTCAAATATTTGAATAAGAGACCATGATGTTTGAAACCCATGCATGCATGAATATAACCGAGATATGCGCGGTGTGGTTTGGAAACGAGCATGTTGTACTGTATACACATTGAACAAGGTCAGACTGATTTGAATTTGAGATATCGATGGCAGACATCGTTTGGCCACATTGCATCCGTGCATGGACACACTATTCTAATTGGAGATGATGGGTGGCTTTCGCATCACATATCTATATCTATACCCCTATATATATATATTATATTTTATATTTTTATATAGTGTGCGAATAACTTTAACTTTGAAAGATGTTCGTTGGATGAGGCCAATCTGATGGTGCGGAGATGGCAAATTTGAGCACTATTGGTCGTTGGGTATCATCTAGATTCCACCAGATTTTGCCACATGTACAATCTAGAAGACTCCATGGTTGAACTTAAGCATAATGCACAAACCTCAAAACACAAGCTCTTCTTCTTTGTTCTAGAATCTTCTGTATCAGAATTGCCCAAATGTTTTTCTACATGATTTGCCATTATTTTTTTTTACTTCATGCCTTACAACACACAATTCCATGAATCTTAAAATAGATTAGCTTTCTTATAAAAACTAGATGATTTTGAATGAAATGAACTATAAGAATTAAACAAACATCTACATCATGCATATATGACTCAAAGCTTCCATGCTATAATGTGGTATTTATTCATAATTTGGTTGCCAAATCTCATGCGTGCAATGCACGTGTACCTTACTAGTCTAAATGGTGTTTGTGTGTGGTTTGTGCTTGTTAAACACATTGTACGTAGTATATCATACATGGTTTAGATTCCGAACATCCAGCTAGAGCATACATGTACTATGATTTGAATTCAACATAAAATAGATCCATTTATTTGAATTTGAGATCGTATGTACATGTAGTTCGTATTTATATAGGAATTTACTTCTCCTATATTCATGTCATGTGTTGTGAAGATAATATTTAGATGGTTGTATAACTAACCCGAGTAAAATCCCATTCAAACAGGGAAAATGTACTCAAATTTAGTCCATATGCTAGACAATACACATTGTTTTTTATTGTTGAGGGAAGTGCAAATTGTTTTGGTACTGTACATGTTATGTTTGTTGTCCTGTTTTTTTAGTTTTTTTGTTGTACTTGAATGCATTTATAGTAATATAGTAAAACGGGACATGGCTCTCTCTAGTGATGATGTGCAGATTGTCTTTTTTTTGGGACACGTTCTTGTTCTCCCGAAATTTCAAGCCGCGCCTTGTTATGCCGAAATTTCAAGCTAACATCTCTATCTATCGTGCTGCGAAACTCCCGCCTCTTCAACCCGTGCCTTGTTACCCCGAAATATTTAAGATATATCTTTGTCTTATTGTGCTCCGACAACTCCCTCCATCTCAACCCGCGCCTTGCTATTCCAAAATTACAACGCGCGCGAAAACTCCCACCTCCTGTGAAATCCCGACACACGAAATACCCGTGATACCCCTGAACCGAAAGAACCGCCTAGCTCAAATCGGTGGGGGTACTTTCGTAACTTACCCCAGATTTCGGACAAGCATGTCCCTAAGCCATGGTTCCCCACTCCCATCCCATCTGCCCACCCATTTGTACACTGAGGCCGCGAAAACCCGCGAAGCCCCACACCCTCCTCCGCCCGCCACCCAGCCAGAGCCTCTTCCCCGACGACGTCGTCCATAGCAACACCTCGACATCCCTCATCCACCATACCGGATGAGGATCCGTCATCGATCTCATTGTCCCGCCGGTTCAGCCACCCCGTCCTCCACCTCCAAGGAGTTGCCCTGACGTTCCCTGTTGGGGATCATAGTAATAATTCAAAAAAATTCCTACGTGTCACGAAGATCAATCTAGGAGATACTAGCAACGAGAGAGAGGGAGTGCATCTTCATACCCTTGAAGATCGCTAAGCGGAAGCGTTGCAAGAACGCGGTTGGTGGAGTCGTACACGCAGCGATTCAGATCGCGGTCGATTCCGATCTAAGCGCCGAACAACGGCGCCTCCACGTTCAACACACGTACAGCCCAGTGACGTCTCCCGCGCCTTGATCCAGCAAGGAGAGAGGGAGAGGTTGGGGAAGACTTTGTCCAGCAGCAGCACGACGGCGTGGTGGTGGTGGAGGAGCGCGGTACTCCTGCAGGGCTTCACCAAGCACTACGAGAGACGAGGAGGGAGAGAGGTAGGGCTGCGCCTTGGGAGAGAGAGACTCGTGTGTTGTGCAGCCCCAAAACCTCCACTATATATAGGGGCAAGGGCAAGGGGAGGCGCCCTAGGGTTTCCCCTAGGGGGGCGGCGGCCAGGGCAGATGGGATCTCCCCCTTGGGTGACTTGGCCCCCAAGCTAGGAGGTGGGAACCCTAGATGGGGCGCCCCAAACACCCTAGTCATGTGGGAATAGGTGAGGGGCGCACAGCCCCTTAGTGGGCTGGTTTGTCCCCTTCCCTTGGCCCATGAAGCCCTCCAACACTTGCCGGGGCTCCCGAAACACCTTTCGGTCATGCTGGTCATCACCCGGTACCTCCGGAACACTTCCGGACTCCAAAACCCTTCGTCCAATATATCAATCTTGACCTCCGGACCATTCCGGAACTCCTCGTGACGTCCGGGATCTCATCCGGGACTCCTAACAACATTCGGTAACCGCATACATAGTTTCCCTATAACCCTAGCGTCATCAAACCTTAAGTGTGTAGACCCTACGGGCTCAGGAATAATGCAGACATGACCGAGACATCTCCCTGGTCAATAACCAACAGTAGGATCTAGATACCCATGTTGGCTCCCACATGTTCCATGATGATGTCATCGGATGAACCACGATGTCAAGGATTTAGTCAATCCCGTATACAATTCCCTTTGTCTACCGGTATAGTACTTGCCCGAGATTCGATCGTCGATATCCCGATACCTTGTTCAATCTCGTTACCAGCAAGTATCTTTACTCGTTTCGTAACACATCATCGCGTGATCAACTCCTTGGTCACATTGTGCACATTATGATGATGTCCTACCGAGTGGACCCAGAGATACCTCTCCATTTACATGGAGTGACAAATCCCAGTCTCGATTCGTGCCAACCCAACAGACACTTTCGGAGATACTCGTAGTGCACCTTTATAGCCACCCAGTTACATTGTGGTGTTTGGTACACCCAAAGCATTCCTACGGTATCCGGGAGTTGCACAATCTCGTGGTCTAAGGAAATGATACTTGACATTAGAAAAGCTTTAGCAAATGAACTATACGATCTTGTGCTAGGCTTAGGATTGGGTCTTGTCCATCACATCATTCTCCTAATGATGTGATCCCGTTATCAATGACATCCAATGTCCATGGTCAGGAAACCATGACCATCTATTGATCAACGAGCTAGTCAACTAGAGGCTTACTAGGGACATGTTGTGGTCTATGTATTCATACATGTATTACAGTTTCCAATTAATACAATTATAGCATGAACAATAGACAATTATCATGAACAAGGAAATCCAATAATAACCATTTTATTATTGCCTCTAGGGCATATTTCCAACATTCCCCTCGTCTTTCGTGCCACCTCCATTCCCACACCGCCGTCTTCACCTACACCACCCGAAGAGCGTCATGATACGTCTCCAACGTATCTATAATTTTTGATTGCTCCATGCTCTATTATCTACTGTTTTGGATGTTTATGGGCTTTATTATACACGTTTATATCATTTTCGGGACTAACCTATTAACCCAGAGCCCAGTGCCAGTTTCTGTTTTTTACCTTGTTTTAGGGTTTCGAAGAAAAGGAAAATCAAACAGAGTCCAATTGACCTGAAACTTCATGGAACTCATTTTTGGAAGGAAAGAAGCCCAGAAGACTTGAAGTGCACGTAAGGGAAGCTTCGAGGAGGACATGAGGTAGTGGGGCGCGCCCACCCCCCTAGGGCGTGCCATCCACCCTCGTGGGCCCCTCGTGGCCCCCCTGACGTACTTCTTCCGCCTATATATCTCCATATACCCTAAAACTTCCAGAGAACACAATAGATTGGGAGTTCCGCCGCCAGAAGCCTCCGTAGCCACCGAAAACCAATCTAGACCCGTTCCGGCACCCTGCCGAAGGGGGCAACCCCTCTCCGGTGGCCATCTTCATCATCCCGATGCTCTCCATGATGAGGAGGGAGTAGTTCTCCCTCGGGGCTGAGGGTATGTACCAGTAGCTATGTGTTTGATCTCTCTCTCTCTCTCTCTTGTGTTCTTGAGGTGATACGATCTTGATGTATCGCGAGCTTTGCTATTATATTTGGATCCTATGATGTTTCCTCCCCCCCCTCTACTCTCTTGTAATGGATTGAGTTTCCCCTTTGAAGTTATCTTATCGGATTGAGTCTTTAAAGATTTGAGAACACTTGATGTATGTCTTGCCGTGTGTATCTATGGTGACAATGGGATACCACGTGATTCACTTGATGTATGTTTAGGTGATCAACTTGCGGGTTCCTCCCATGAACCTATGCATAGGGGTTGGCACACGTTTTCATCGTGATTTTCCGGTAGAACTTTGGGGCACTCTTTGAGGTCCTTTGTGTTGGTTGAATAGATGAATCTGAGATTGTGTGACGCATATCGTATAATCATACCCACGGATACTTGAGGTGACATTGGAGTATCTAGGTGACATTAGGGTTTTGGTTGATTTGTGTCTTAAGGTGTTATTCTAGTACGAACTCTAGGGATGTTTATGACACTTATAGGAATAGCCCAACAGATTGATTGGAAAGAATAACTTTGAGGTGGTTTCGTACCCTACCATAATCTCTTCGTTTGTTCTCCGCTATTAGTGACTTTGGAGTGACTCTTTGTTGCATGTTGAGGGATAGTTATGTTATCCAATTATGTTAGTATTGTTGAGGGAACTTGCACTAGCGAAAGTATGAACCCTAGGCCTTACTTCCATGCATTGCAATACCGTTTACGCTCACTTTTATCATTAGTTACCTTGGTGTCTTTATAATTTCAGATTACAAATACCTTTATCTACTATCCATATACCACTTGTATCACCCTCTCTTCGCCGAACTAGTGCACCTATACAATTTACCATTGTATTGGGTGTGTTGGGGACACAAGAGACTCTTTGTTATTTGGTTGCAGGGTTGCTTGAGAGAGACCATCTTCATCCTATGCCTCCTACGGATTGATAAACCTTAGGTCATCCACTTGAGGGAAATTTGCTACTGTCCTACAAACCTCTACACTTGGAGGCCCAACAACGTCTACAAGAAGAAGGTTATGTGGTAGACATCAAGCTCTTTTCTGGCGCTGTTGCTGGGGAGGTTAGCACTTGAAGGTATATCTTTAGATCTTGCAATCTAGTCTATTAGTTTGTTGTTTTATCACTAGTTTAGTTTATAAAAGAAAATTACAAAAAATTGGAATTGAGTTTACCTCATATGCTTCATCTTTTTAATATGTTTCATGAGTATGATGGAAAGGATAATTGTGCTCAAGTGCTAGAAGAAAACATCTATAAAATGCTTGGCATAAACTATGTGAATGATGTGCATGA
This sequence comes from Triticum dicoccoides, assembly GCF_002162155.2. NCBI lineage: Eukaryota > Viridiplantae > Streptophyta > Magnoliopsida > Poales > Poaceae > Triticum > Triticum dicoccoides. The sequence continues at coordinate 391,863,271 of NC_041390.1, read as the reverse complement.
TTGCAATGTTGTTAGTACGAATTCTTTGAATATCGATGATACTAATGATGATTGCACTAGTTATGATGAAAATGTCTCCTATAAACATGTCAATTTTTGTGGAGTGCATTCGGTTTGTAAATACACACCAAAAAGGGAAGATGGACATTGCAAGAAGCATAATTACTTAGAAACTAAATTGTTGCAATAAATCTAGATGATTTTGCTGAAAATTTAAATTTTCTTGGACGTACTTGTGGACTTTGCAATGAACAGGGTCATTTAGCTATCCGATGCAAATTGTTTCATGATCTAATCGTGTCCAAAAGTTGAGATGAATTGATTTCCCTTGAACATTATAATGAACTTAGTTTGCTTATGGGTTATGAAGAAATGAAACGTTTAACTAATCATCTTCCAGAATTTGCATGTTACAAATTGCTTGGCTTTGATCTAGAGGAAATTTATATGTATTGTGCGGTGAATTGCATTGGAAATCCTTATATTGCCAACTACATAAAGAAAAGAAAACAAATACAAGATGAAAAGAATACTAATGAAAGGGAAGAGACTTCCCAATACCCTCCTATTATTTCTTATGATGAATCAGGTAACGAGGAGGAGCCTCCTACTCAACCAATCCCATTAATAAGGAGCTCCAAAAAGAGGATTGAACCCACACATGATGTCGTAAAGAAGAAGAAAAGAAAAAGGAACAGAGGTAAAAAGATATCTCTCCCAAATAATGCCGCTCCTATTACTATTGTGCCTCATGAAAATATAATTGTGGAAGATAATGATACTTCTTATGATCTTGAAAATATTTTTGGCACTTGCTTGGAAGAATATGATAATTGCTATACTACTGGTGCTATCCATACTATTAATGATGAGAGTAATTATGCTTATGATATGAAAAGGCCCAAGCTTGGGGATGCTATGTTTGATGAAGATGATGTTTTTGAGAATATATTTTCTGCAATTAATGTTTGTCCCAAGCTTGGGGATGCTACGTTTAATGAAGATGATATTTTTAGTCTCCCAAGTTTTGATATGCAAATTTATAATGATGATAGCATGCCTCCTACCTATGATGATTATTGTGATGATACTTATGCTATAAAAAGTAGTGATTATATTTATAAAACTTGTCATGATTATGATTACCCCTTCACTGAACATTACTCTTTTAATGTGGAAACAATTTATAGTATTCGAGTCTCTTATGATGCTCCCACTATTCTGAATGAGGAGAATTTTGCTTATGTGGAGAGTAATAAAATGTCTATGCTTATAGATCATGAAAAGAATGCTTTAGGTTCTGGTTATATTGTTGAATTCATTCATGATGCTACTGAAAATTATTATGAGGGAGGAACATATGCTTGTAGGAATTGCAATAATATCAAGTTTTCTCTCTATGTGCTTAAAGTTTTGAAGTTATGCTTGTTTTACCTTCCTATGCAAGTTGATCCTTGTTCCCACAAGTCGTTTGCTCACCAAACAACTATGCATAGGAAGTGGGTTAGACTTAAATGTGTTAGTCATATTCTTCATGATGCTCTCTTTATGTTTCAATTCTTATCTTTTACGTGAGCATCATTGAAATCATCATGCCTAGCTAGGGGCGTTAAACGATAGCGCTTGTTGGGAGGCAACCCAATCCTATTCTTGTTCTTTGCTTTTTGTTCCTGTTTAGTAATAAATAATTCATATATCCTCTGTTTAGATGGGGTTTTATGCTTTTAATTAGTGTTTGTGCCAAGTAGAACCTTTGGAAAGACTTGGGGAAAGTCCTGTTGATCATTCTGTCAAAAACAGAAACTTTAGCGCTCACGAGAATTACTGCCATTTTTTATTAGAGAGTGCTATTTAGTTAATTATTTTTGTTGACAATTAATAGATAAATTCCTCACGTCCAGAAATTTATTTTAGAATTTTTGGGGTACCAGAAGTTTGTGCTAGTTACAGATTACTACAGACAGTTCTGTTTTTGACAGATTCTGTTTTTCGTGTGTTGTTTGCTTATCTTGATGAATCTATGGCTAGTAAAATAGTTTATAAACCATAGAGAAGTTGGAATGCAGTAGGTTTAACACAAATATAAATAAATAATGAGTTCACTACAGTACCTTGAAGTGGTCTTTTGTTTTCTTCCGCTAACGGAGCTTACGAGTTTTCTGTTAAGTTTTGTGTTGTGAAGTTTTCATGTTTTGGGTAAGGATTCAATGGACTATGGAATAAGGAGTGGCAAGAGCCTAAGCTTGGGGATTCCCAAGGCACCCCAAGGTAATATTCAAGGACAACCAAAATCCTAAGGTTGGGGATGCCTCGGAAGGCATCCCCTCTTTCGTCTTTGTTCATCGGTAACTTTACTTGGAGCTATATATTTATTCGCCACATGATATGTGTTTTGCTTGGAGCGTCATTTTATTTTATTTTATTTTGTTTGCTGTTTGAATAAAATAACAAGATCTGAGATTGTTAAATGTTAGAGAGTCTTCACATAGTTGCATAATTATTCGACTACTCATTGATCTTCATTTATATCTTTCGGAGTAGTTTGTCATTTTCTCTAGTGCTTCACTTATATCTTTTAGAGCACGGTGGTGGATTTGTTTTATAGAAACTATTGATCTCTCATGCTTCACTTAGATTATTTTGAGAGTCTTAATAGCATGGTAATTTTCTTAAAATCCTAATATGCTTGGTATGCAAGATTAATAATAAAAACTTTCTTATGAGTGTGTTGAATACTAAGAGAAGTTTGATGCTTGATGATTGTTTTGAGACATGGAGGTAATAATATCAAAGTTGTGCTAGTTGAGTAGTTGTGAAATTGAGAAATACTTGTGTTGAGGTTTGCAAGTCCCGTAGCATGCACGTATGGTAAACGTTATGCAACAAATTTGAAACATGAGGTGTTATTTGATTGCCTTCCTTATGAGTGGCGGTCGGGGACGAGCGATGGTCTTTTCCTACCAATCTATCCCCCCTAGGAGCATGCACGTAGTACCGAGGTTTTTGATGACTTGTAGATTTTTGCAATAAGTATGTGAGTTCTTTATGACTAATGTTGAGTCCATGGATTATAAGCACTCTCACCCTTCCATCCTTGCTAGCCTCTTCGGTACCATGCATTGCCCTTTCTCACATTGAGAGTTGGTGCAAACTTCGCCGATGCATCCAAACCCCGTGATATGATACGCTCTTTGACACATAAACCTCCTTATATCATCCTCAAAACAGCCACCATACCTACCTATTATGGCATTTCCATAGCCATTCCAAGATATATTGCCATGCAACTTTCCACCATTCTGTTTATCATGACACATTCATCATTGTCATATTGCTTAGCATGATCATGTAGTTGACATAGTATTTATGTCAAAGCCACCATTCATAATTCTTTCATACATGTCACTCTTGATTCATTGCATATCCCGGTACACCGCCGGAGGCATTCATATAGAGTCATCTCTTGTTCTAGTATCGAGTTGTAATCATTGAGTTGTAAATAAATAGAAGTGTGATGATCATCATTTTCTAGAGCAATGTCCCAAGTGAGGAATAAAAAAAGAGAAAGGCCATAAAAAAGAGAAGGCCCAGAAAAAGGGGAGAGAGGCCATAAAAAAGGAGAAAAGGCCTAAAAGAAAAAAAGAAAAAAAAATGAGAGAAAAAGAGAGAAGGGACAATGTTACTATCCTTTGCCACACTTGTGCTTCAAAATAGTACCATGATCTTCATGATAGAGAGTTTCTTGTTTTGTCACTTCCAAATACTAGTGGGAATTTTTCATCATAGAACTTGGCTTGTATATTCCAACAATGGGCCTCCTCAAGTGCCCTAGGTCTTCATGAGAAAGCAAGTTGGATGCACACCCACTAGTTTCTTTTGTTGAGATTTCATTCATTTGTAGCTCTAGTGCATCCATTGCATGGAAATCCCTACTCCTTGCATTAACATCAATCGGTGGGCATCTCCATAGCCCATTGATTAGCCTCGTTGATGTGAGACTTTCTCCTTTTTGTCTTCTCCACATAATCCCCCTCATTATATTCTATTCCACCCATAGTGCTATGTCCATGGCTCGCGCTCATGTATTGCGTGAAAGTTTATAGGTTTAAGATTACTAAAGTATGAAACAATTGCTTGGCTTGTCATCGGGGTTGTGCATGATGATAGCATTCTTGTGTGACGAAAATGAAACATGACTAAACCATATGATTTTGTAGGGATGAACTTTCTTTGGCCATGTTATTTTGAGAAGACATAATTGCTTAGTTAGTATGCTTGAAGTATTATTATTTTTATGTCAATATGAACTTTTATGTTGAATCTTATGGATCTGAATATTCATGCCACAATTAAGAAGAATTACATTGAAATTATGCCAAGTAGCACTCCGCATCAAAAATTCTGTTTTTATCATTTACCTACTCGAGGACGAGCAGGAATTAAGCTTGGGGATCCTGATATGTCTCCAACGTATCTATAATTTTTGATTGCTCCATGCTATATTATCTACTGTTTTGGATGTTTACGGGCTTTATTATACACTTTTATATCATTTCTGGGACTAACCTATTAACCGGAGCCCAGTGCCAGTTTCTGTTTTTACCTTGTTTTAGGGTTTCGAAGAAAAGGAAAATCAAACGGAGTCCAATTGACCTGAAACTTCACGGAACTCATTTTTGGAAGGAAAGAAGCCCAGAAGACTTGAAGTGCACGTAAGGGAAGCTTCGAGGAGGCCACGAGGTAGGGGGGCGCGCCCACCCCCCTAGGGCGCGCCCTCCACCCTCGTGGGCCCCTCATGGCCCCCCTGACGTACTTCTTCCGCCTATATATCTCCATATACCCTAAAACTTCCAGAGAACACAATAGATTGGGAGTTCCGCCGCCAGAAGCCTCCGTAGCCACCGAAAACCAATCTAGACACGTTCCGGCACCCTGCCGAAGGGGGCAACCCCTCTCCGGTGGCCATCTTCATCATCCCGATGCTCTCCATGATGAGGAGGGAGTAGTTCTCCCTCAGGGCTGAGGGTATGTACCAGTAGCTATGTGTTTGATCTCTCTCTCTCTCTTGTGTTCTTGAGGTGATACGATCTTGATGTATCGCGAGCTTTGCTATTATATTTGGATCCTATGATGTTTCCTCCCCCCCCCTCTACTCTCTTGTAATGGATTGAGTTTCCCCTTTGAAGTTATCTTATCGGATTGAGTCTTTAAAGATTTGTGAACACTTGATGTATGTCTTGCCGTGTGTATCTGTGGTGACAATGGGATACCACGTGATTCACTTGATGTATGTTTAGGTGATCAACTTGCGGGTTCCTCCCATGAACCTATGCATAGGGGTTGGCACACGTTTTCATCGTGATTTTCCGGTAGAACTTTGGGGCACTCTTTGAGGTCCTTTGTGTTGGTTGAATAGATGAATCTGAGATTGTGTGACGCATATCGTATAATCATACCCACGGATACTTGAGGTGACATTGGAGTATCTAGGTGACATTAGGGTTTTGGTTGATTTGTGTCTTAAGGTGTTATTCTAGTACGAACTCTAGGGATGTTTATGACACTTATAGGAATAGCCCAACAGATTGATTGGAAAGAATAACTTTGAGGTGGTTTCGTACCCTACCATAATCTCTTCGTTTGTTCTCCGCTATTAGTGACTTTGGAGTGACTCTTTGTTGCATGTTGAGGGATAGTTCTGTGATCCAATTATGTTAGTATTGTTGAGGGAACTTGCACTAGCGAAAGTATGAACCCTAGGCCTTATTTCCACGCATTGCAATACCGTTTACGCTCACTTTTATCATTAGTTACCTTGCTGTTTTTATAATTTCATATTACAAATAACTTTATCTACTATCCATATACCACTTGTATCACCCTCTCTTCGCCGAACTAGTGCACCTATACAATTTACCATTGTATTGGGTGTGTTGGGGACACAAGAGACTCTTTGTTATTTGGTTGCAGGGTTGCTTGAGAGAGACCATCTTCATCCTACGCCTCCTACAGATTGATAAACCTTAGGTCATCCACTTGAGCGAAATTTTCTACTATCCTAGAAACCTCTGCACTTGGAGGCCCAAAAATGTCTACAAGAAGAAGGTTATGTGGTAGACATCAAGCTCTTTTCTGGCGCCGTTGCCGGGGAGGTTAGCGCTTGAAGGTATATCTTTAGATCTTGCAATCTAGTCTTTTAGTTTCTTGTTTTATCACTAGTTTAGTTTATAAAAGAAAATTACAAAAAAATGGAATTGAGTTTGCCTCATATGCTTCATCTTTTTAATATGTTTCGTGAGTATGATGGAAAGGATAATTGTGCTCAAGTGCTAGAAGAAAAAATCTATAAAATGCTTGGCATAAAATATGTGAATGATGTGCATGATTGCAATGTTGTTAGTACGAATTCTTTGAATATCGGTGATACTAATTATGATTGCACTAGTTATGATGAAAATGTCTCCTATAAACATGTCAATTTTTGTGGAGTGCATTGGGTTTGTAAATACACACCAAAAAGGAAAGATAGATATTGCAAGAAGCATAATTACTTAGAAACTAAATTGTTGCAAAAAATCTAGATGATTTTGCTGAAAATTTAAATTTTCTTGGACGTACTTGTGGACTTTGCAATGAACAGGGTCATTTAGCTATCCGATGCAAATTGTTTCATGATCTAATCGTGTCCAAAAATTGAGATGAATTGATTTCCCTTGAACATTATAATGAACTTAGTTTGCTTATGGGTTATGAAGAAATTAAACGTTTAACTAATCATCTTCCAGAATTTGCATGTTACAAATTGCTTGGCTTTGATTTAGAGGAAATTTATATGTATTGTGCGGTGAATTGCATTGGAAATCCTTATATTGCCAACTACATAAAGAAAAGAAAACAAATAGAAGATGAAGAGAATACTAATGAAAGGGAAGAGACTTCCCAATACCCTCCTATTATTTCTTATGATGAATCAGGTAACGAGGAGGAGCCTCCTATTCAACCAATCTCATTAATAAGGAGCTCCAAAAAGAGGATTGAACCCACACATGATGTGGTAAAGAAGAAGAAAAGAAAAAGGAACAGAGGTAAAAAGATATCTCTCCCAAATAATGCCGCTCCTATTACTATTGTGCCTCATGAAAATATAATTGTGGAAGATAATGATACTTCTTATGATCTTGAAAATCTTTTTGGCACTTGCTTGGAAGAATATGATAATTGCTATACTACTGGTGCTATCCATACTATTAATGATGAGAGTAATTATGCTTATGATATGAAAAGGCCCAAGCTTGGGGATGCTATGTTTGATGAAGATGATGTTCTTGAGAATATATTTTCTGCAATTAATGTTTGTCCCAAGCTTGGGGATGCTACGTTTAATGAAGATGATATTTTTAGTCTCCCAAGTTTTCATATGCAAATTTATAATGATGATAGCATGCCTCCTACCTATGATGATTATTGTGATGATACTTATTCTATAAAAAGTAGTGATTATATTTATAAAACTTGTCATGATTATGATTACCCCTTCTCTGAACATTACTCTTTTAATGTGGAAACAATTTATAGTATTCGAGTCTCTTATGATGCTCCCACTATTCTGAATGAGGAGAATTTTGCTTATGTGGAGAGTAATAAAATGTCTATGCTTATAGATCATGAAAAGAATGCTTTAGGTTCTGGTTATATTGTTGAATTCATTCATGATGATACTGAAAATTATTATGAGGGAGGAACATATGCTTGTAGGAATTGCAATAATATCAAGTTTTCTCTCTATGTGCTTAAAGTTTTGAAGTTATGCTTGTTTTACCTTCCTATGCAAGTTGATCCTTGTTCCCACAATTCGTTTGCTCACCAAATACCTATGCATAGGAAGTGGGTTAGACTTAAATGTGTTAGTCATATTCTTCATGATGTTCTCTTTATGTTTCAATTCTTATCTTTTATGTGAGCATCATTGAAATCATCATGCCTAGCTAGGGGCGTTAAACGATAGCGCTTGTTGGGAGGCAACCCAATCCTATTCTTGTTCTTTACTTTTTGTTCCTGTTTAGTAATAAATAATTCATATATCCTATGTTCAGATGTGGTTTTATGCTTTTAATTAGTGTTTGTGCCAAGTAGAACCTTTGGAAAGACTTGGGGAAAGTCCTGTTGATCATTCTGTCAAAAACAGAAACTTTAGCGCTCACGAGAATTACTGCCATTTTTTATTGGAGAGTTCTATTTAGTTAATTATTTTTGAAGATGATTAATAGATAAATTCCTCACGTCCAGAAATTTATTTTAGCATTTTTGGGGTACCAGAAGTTTGCGCTAGTTACAGATTACTACAGACTGTTCTGTTTTTGACAGATTCTGTTTTTCGTGTGTTGTTTGCTTATTTTGATGAATCTATGGCTAGTAAAATAGTTTATGAACCATAGAGAAGTTGGAATACAATAGGTTTAACACAAATATAAATAAATAATGAGTTCATTACAGTAACTTGAAGTGGTCTTTTGTTTTCTTTCGCTAACGGAGCTTACGAGTTTTCTGTTAAGTTTTGTGTTGTGAAGTTTTCATGTTTTGGGTAAGGATTCGATGGACTATGGAATAAGGAGTGGAAAGAGCCTAATCTTGGGGATGCCCAAGGCACCCCAAGGTAATATTCAAGGACAACCAAAATCCTAAGATTGGGGATGCCCCGGAAGGCATCCCCTCTTTCGTCTTTGTTCATCGGTAACTTTACTTGGAGCTATATATTTATTCGCCACATGATATGTGTTTTTCTTGGAGCGTCAATTTATTTTATTTTATTTTGCTTGCTGTTTGAATAAAATACCAAGATCTGAGATTGTTAAATGTTAGAGAGTCTTCACATAGTTGCATAATTATTCGACTACTCATTGATCTTCACTTATATCTTTCGGAGTAGTTTGTCATTTTCTCTAGTGCTTCACTTATATCTTTTAGAGCACGGTGGTGGATTTGTTTTATAGAAACTATTGATCTGTCATGTTTCACTTAGATTATTTTGAGAGTCTTAATAGCATGGTAATTTTCTTAAAATCCTAATATGATTGGTATGCAAGATTAATAATAAAAACTTTCTTATGAGTGTGTTGAATACAAAGAGAAGTTTGATGCTTGATGATTGTTTTGAGACATGGAGGTAATAATATCAAAGTTGTGCTAGTTGAGTAGTTGTGAAATTGAGAAATACTTGTGTTGAGGTTTGCAAGTCCCGTAGCATGCACGTATGGTAAATGTCATGCAACAAATTTGAAACATGAGGTGTTATTTGATTGCCTTCCTTATGAGTGAAGGTCGGGGACGAGCGATGGTCTTTTCCTACCAATCTATCCCCCTAGGAGCATGCACATAGTACCGAGGTTTTTGATGACTTGTAGATTTTTGCAATAAGTATGTGAGTTCTTTATGACTAATGTTGAGTCCATGGATTATACACACTCTCACCCTTCCATCCTTGCTAGCCTCTTCGGTACCATGCATTGCCCTTTCTCACATTGAGAGTTGGTGCAAACTTCGTCGATGCATCCAAACCCCGTGATATGATACACTCTTTGACACATAAACCTCCTTATATCATCCTCAAAACAGCCACCATACCTACCTATTATGGCATTTCCATAGCCATTCCAAGATATATTGCCATGCAACTTTCCACCATTCTGTTTATCATGACACATTCATCATTGTCATATTGCTTAGCATGATCATGTAGTTGACATAGTATTTGTGTCAAATCCACCATTCATAATTCTTTCATACATGTCACTCTTGATTCATTGCATATCCCGGTACACCGCCAGAGGCATTCATATAGGGTCATCTCTTGTTCTAGTATCGAGTTGTAATCATTGAGTTGTAAATAAATAGAAGTGTGATGATCATCATTTTCTAGAGCAATGTCCCAAGTGAGGAATAAAAAAAGAGAAAGGCCATAAAAAATAGAAGGCCCAAAAAAAGGGGAGAGAGGCCATAAAAAAGGAGAAAAGGCCCAAAAGAAAAAAAGAAAAAAAATGAGAGAAAAAGAGAGAAGGGACAATGTTACTATCCTTTGCCACACTTGTGCTTCAAAATAGTACCATGATCTTCATGATAGAGAGTCTCTTGTTTTGTCACTTTCATATACTAGTGGGAATTTTTCATTATAGAACTTGGCTTGTATATTCCAACAATGGGCCTCCTCAAGTGCCCTAGGTCTTCATGAGCAAGCAAGTTGGATGCACACCCACTAGTTTCTTTTGTTGAGATTTCATACATTTGTAGCTCTAGTGCATCCATTGCATGGCAATCCCTACTCCTTGCATTAACATCAATCGGTGGGCATCTCCATAGCCCATTGATTAGCCTCGTTGATGTGAGACTTTCTCCTTTTTGTCTTCTCCACATAATCCCCCTCATTATATTCTATTCCACCCATAGTGCTATGTCCATGGCTCGCGCTCATGTATTGCGTGAAAGTTTATAGGTTTAAGATTACTAAAGTATGAAACAATTGCTTGGCTTGTCATCGGGGTTGTGCTGATGCTTGTGTGACGAAAATGAAACATGACTAAACCATATGATTTTGTAGGGATGAACTTTCTTTGGCCATGTTATTTTGAGAAGACATAATTGCTTAGTTAGTATGCTTGAAGTATTATTATTTTTATGTCAATATGAACTTTTATGTTGAATCTTATGGATCTGAATATTCATGCCACAATTAAGAAGAATTACATTGAAATTATGCCAAGTAGCACTCCGCATCAAAAATTCTGTTTTTATCATTTACCTACTCGAGGACGAGCAGGAATTAAGCTTGGGGATCCTGATACGTCTCCAACGTATCTATAATTTTTGATTGCTCCATGCTATATTATCTACTGTTTTGGATGTTTACGGGCTTTATTATACACTTTTATATCATTTCTAGGACTAACCTATTAACCAGAGCCCAGTGCCAGTTTCTGTTGTTACCTTGTTTTAGGGTTTCGAAGAAAAGGAAAATCAAACGGGGTCCAATTGACCTGAAACTTCACGGAACTCATTTTTGGAAGGAAAGAAGCCCAGAAGACTTGAAGTGCACGTAAGGGAAGCTTCGAGGAGGCCACGAGGTAGGGGGGCGCGCCCACCCCCCTAGGGCGCGCCCTCCACCCTCGTGGGCCCCTCATGGCCCCCCTGACGTACTTCTTCCGCCTATATATCTCCATATACCCTAAAACTTCCAGAGAAGACAATAGATTGGGAGTTCCGCCGCCAGAAGCCTCCGTAGCCACTGAAAACCAATCTAGACCCATTCCGGCACCCTGCCGGAGGGGGCAACCCCTCTCCGGTGGTCATCTTCATCATCCCGGTGCTCTCCATGACGAGGAGGGAGTAGTTCTCCCTCGGGGCTGAGGGTATGTACCAGTAGCTATGTGTTTGATCTCTCTCTCTTGTGTTCTTGAGGTGATACGATCTTGATGTATCGCGAGCTTTGCTATTATATTTGGAACCTATGATGTTTTCTCCCCCCCCCCTCTACTCTCTTGTAATGGATTGAGTTTCCCCTTTGAAGTTATCTTATCGGATTGAGTCTTTAAAGATTTGAGAACACTTGATGTATGTCTTGCCGTGCGTATCTGTGGTGACAATGGGATACCACGTGATTCACTTGATGTATGTTTTGGTGATCAACTTGCGGGTTCCGCCGATGAGCCTATGCCTAGGGGTTGGCACACGTTTTCGTCGAGATTCTCCGGTAGAACTTTGGGGCACTCTTTGAGGTCCTTTGTGTTGGTTGAATAGATGAATCTAAGATTGTGTGACGCATATCATATAATCATACCCCACGGATACTTGAGGTGACATTGGAGTATCTAGGTGACATTAGGGTTTTGGTTGATTTGTGTCTTAAGGTGTTATTCTAGTACGAACTCTAGGGCTGTTTGTGACACTTATAAGAATAGCCCAACGGATTGATTGGAAAGAATAACTTTGAGGTGGTTTCGTACCCTACCATAATCTCTTCGTTTGTTCTCCGCTATTAGTCACTTTGGAGTGACTCTTTGTTGCATGTTGAGGGATAGTTATGTGATCCAATTATGTTAGTATTGTTGAGGGAACTTGCACTAGCGAAAGTATGAACCCTAGGCCTTATTTCCACGCATTGCAATACCGTTTACGCTCACTTTTATCATTAGTTACCTTGCTGTTTTTATAATTTCATATTACAAATACCTTTATCTACTATCCATATACCACTTGTATCACCCTCTCTTCGCCGAACTAGTGCACCTATACAATTTACCATTGTATTGGGTGTGTTGGGGACACAAGAGACTCTTTGTTATTTGGTTGCAGGGTTGCTTGAGAGAGACCATCTTCATCCTACGCCTCCTACGGATTGATAAACCTTAGGTCATCCACTTGAGGGAAATTTGCTACTGTCCTACAAACCTGTGCACTTGGAGGCCCAAAAACGTCTACAAGAAGAAGGTTGTGTAGTAGACATCACATCACCATCACCGTTTCCTCGCATGAAGCTGAGGCCTAATCGGCGCCACCAAAGAGGTTGTACACTAATCGCCGCATTTTCTTCTTGATTCGATCCCATGGTGCTACCGACGCTCGGTCCCGAGACGACACAGCGCGGCTCCATCCACGGCGGTGCCGCTGGCCACTTCCTCCACGACATCTCTCCCTCGGCGGCAACGTCCACATCAGTAGGAGCTGCTGCTGCTTTAGCTCTCACCCATGCTACTACTCTGCTCTTGCTCTCGGTCCCCTACTTGGTCTGCTCTTGCTCTTGCTCACGCTGCTGCTCTCGCTCTTGCTCTTGATTGCGATATTACTCCGATTTAGCTACAATTTAGTTGACTGAATCGAGTTTTGGGTCAATCGATTTTCAGGGGGTGGGGGGGCTCGCCGGAGTTAAGGAAGAACCAGCCGTAGCGGGGAGGGGCTCGCGGGAGAGGTATCCCACTATCTATCTTAGGGTTCAGGGTGGGGGCGGTGGTGGAACGGTGGCGTGGGGATCGCCGGAGAAGAAGCTCGACACGGGGGGGCTAGAGGGATGACCGGGGTGGCAGCGGACCGGCGGTGGGGAGTGGTTTTGGGGCGGGCGGGGCGGCGCACCACCGGCCGCGGGCGGCGGGGGCTGGCTGTTTGGCCGGTGGTGGGTGGCGGCTCAGGGTAGCCTCACTTGATGCTGCTACAGGACCAGCTGCCCCGGCTCTCGCACGCGCTGCTACTGCTGCTACTGCTTTTCTGCTACTAGTGCATTCAGTTTCAGTAACATTCAGTTTCGACAGCAAAATTCAGTTTCGACAGTTAAGTTCAGTTTTGACAATTAAATTCAGTTTTGTCAGTTACGTTCAGAGATGAGGGGGTGATGTATTTTACATCTAGCACTTTGTGGTTATGTATTTTACGTCATCTATTGCAGATGCTATTAGAATTCCACTCAGGTTAACGTTGTGTCTCTTGTCCTGCTTCAGCCTCAGCGTTGTACAACTCACCGGAGCTGCTCCAACGACGAAACCCTCCATCACAACGGAGCAGTACCCCGGGCTCCATCTCCAGACGCCTAAGTTCTTCTTCCCCTCCTCCGACAGCCAAGTCAGCCTGAGCATCCTCACCAACCAACCCAATTACACTGAGATCGACTTGTCTTCGCCAAAGAGATTGTACACTTGTTGCGTCTCTTTTTTACTCTACATGTTATATATATTGTCCACTGAGCACACGTAGTAATGTGAAATACGATTATTTTATCCTACTATATGATAAGCAGTGAGGTACCAGGCAACTTAGCTATCCATGATGGACTCTCTTGAACGCCATCATTATTTATCTCTGCGCGGTTGAGCTATGCATTTGTCGATGGGCCTGGCAGTTGAGCTAGTAGGGCAGTGGCCTGGGTCCAAAGTAATAGAAGTAGCACAAAAACATTTTTTGAGTGTAGGCTTTTCCTTGCTCTAGCCTGCCTTCTAGAATCGCGAGTGCTTGAAAGGAAAAGTGAAGGGAAAACATAGGAATTGGAAAGTTTCCTATGGTACTACTATTCATGAATTTGGTTCAAAGGAATGGAGCAAAGGAAAACTGTACGATTTGTTCCTTTAGTGTCTCCTTGAAAGAAAAGCCGTAGGAATTTTAATTTCCACTTGTCCTCCTTTTCAAATTTCTATTCATGAAGCACAAGACTAAGAGATAGTAGCATAATAGCATTATAACCATACATTTTCTTGTGGTTTGACTTAATCTCACCATGCTTATTTGCATCCTGTGATCTTCCAATTCTTGTGAATCAAACACCCAGTTTGGCAGAAATCCTGTGTTATTAAATTCTCTATTTTGCACATGCATTGCTATCCTATTCCTGTCTACTTCATATCCCTACATTGTTAGAATCCTCAAATTCAAACAAGCCCTTACACAATTACTTTTGTTACAGATATGTGTCAAAGAAAACCTTGTGAGGTTTGTCCTGCTCCTGCTGCGATGTGTTCCAACCTAGCTCAGCTGCTCCAACGACAGAAGGGTTCACCACAGCAGGAATCCGCTCTCCAGACTATCTTTCACCGCCTCAGATCTTCTTCCCCGCCGCTGGCAGCCACGACAACTGCATTACCATCATCAACTAAGAAGATGACCTTGAGGACTACACGGGTCCACAAGAGAGGTCACACTCTTCCGTGTCTGCTTACGTTATGCATCGCTTAATATGATGACATGCTACTTGATCTTCGTTTTCACCTATTAGACTCTGAGTCAGGTCCAAACTAATGCTGAAACTTGAGTTTTTAAATGGTTGTGGGGTACATATTGGGGCAGCAATCAGTACTATCTGTCTACTATCTGGTTAATCTCGGGTGTCTACTATGAGTTTCATGTTGGGTGCAAACAAACATTAAAGGAGCCATTATTTGTATTCTTTAACTAAAGCTATTATCTGCCTGCTATCATTGGTTTAGGGTTTATCCATAGTTTGCTACCATCACTCTGGATTTGTGCATGCACTCCTTACATAATATCACTATGTTTTATTCCTATGCATGTAAGTTATTGTACACAATGGAATTGAACATGTAGAGCAAAAGAGACGAGCCCTGCGTGGCAATAAAATTTCATGCAGATGTCGCTTCATGGTGAGTGCAAAGGCAGCCCCCCTCCACCCATTATGGATCGTAATCAAGAGGAAGATAACTGTTCTGAGGGGGATTCAGAAGGAGAAGGCCACTCCTATTTACCCCCTGAGGTCTTCGCTCTCACTTGGCATGCTAATGTTGGTAATATCATGCATATGGTGCCTTGCATTGCTTACTATATACATCAAATATGTCATCTGCTTAGTTTAGACATGCTTTGTGTCAATGCCATCGGTTTAGTTTCTTTATCATATATTTGAATCATGCAATGCCATCTTGTTTAGCCAGACATCATATATGTGAATTTTGCAATTCCACCATGGTTAGCTAGTCATCTTATATGTGAATTATATCATGCCATCATTTTTTTATTACGTGTTAAATTTGTCAATAATTTTAGTACATTCAATTACTCTTCCTGTGCATCAGCCATTCAGCACGGTCATGGAAAAATCTGAAGTGGAAACAAGGTCTTCAGAGCAGACAATGCTATCTGACGAAGCGCATGTCTTGCTGGTTATAGATAGCTCCTTAGAGGAGGATTCAGAGACAGATGACGAGTCCTATTTCCCCGCCCCCAAGTTGCATGCTCATATCGTGTGTATGGTATCTTGCATTCCTATGTCATTTGCTTAGTTTAGACATGCTTTGTGTGAATGCCACTTGTTTAGTGTCTAATTACCATATATGTGAACTATGCGATGCCATCTTGTTGCAAGACATTATATGTGAATTATGCAATGCTATCTTGTTGCAAGGAATTATATATGTGAATTATGCAATGCCATGTTGTTTAGCCAAATGTCATATATGTGAATTATATCATGTCGTCCTTTTTTGTATTTCTCATTGCATTTGTCGACAATGTTTGTATATTCAACTTCTCTTCCTGTGCATCGGCCATTTGAATTGGTGATGGAGAAATCTGGAGTGAAAACAAGGTCTTGAGAGCAGACAATGCTACCTACTGAAGCAGATATCTTGCTGGTTACAGATAGCCCTTCAGAGGAGTATTTAGAGGCAGATGACCAGTCCTATTATCCCCCTGAGGTGTATGCTCAAACTTGGCAGGGTTATATTACTCATATCATGCATATGTCGTATTGCAATGCTTAGTTTTTACATCATATAATATTGAATGCCATCTCCTTAGTTGACACATCATATATGCGATTTCCCTCTGCTCACTTGCTTAGTATATAAATCATATATTTGAATTATCATGCCAAGATGTTTACATAGACAGCATGTATCTGAATTATGGCATGCCAACCCATTTTCTAGAGACATAATATAGTTATATCATCTCATCATGTTTACATAGTCATCATATTTTGAATTATGTCATTCTATCCATGAATTATATCATGACATCATGTTTCCATTGATGGCATGTTTGTCATTTATGGCATGCCAACCACTTTAATAGGCACATCGTACAGTTATATCATGTCATCGTGTTTACATAGTCATCATATTTTGAAGTATGTCATTCTATCATGTTTAGTTAGCCATCATACATGTGAAATTGTGTCATGCTATCCTGTTTAATTAGCCATCATATATGTGAAATTATGTCCTGCTATTCTGTTTGGTTAGACAACATAAATGTGAATTATTTCATGCCCTGTTTTCTTCCCTACTATCCATTGCACCTATCTATCTTACAATGTATGTACATTCAATTACTTTTCTTGTTTATCAGCCATTTCAATTAGAGGGGGTGATGGTAGTATCTGTGGGAGTAAAAACACGGTCTTCAGAAAAGATCGTGCTACCTGTCGATGCAGATAGAACCACGGTTGTACTTGCCCAAGAACCAGCCCCACCACACATAACCCAGACTCACGCAGATTGTACCCCTACCCAGTTGGACAGAGAATCAGCTACACCCCTTCTAACCCCAACCCCAGCAGATAGTAACCCAGTTCCAGTTGACACAGCACCGTCTCCACCACAGAGCACCTGAACACGAGCAGTTAGTAAGGCAACTGCAGTGCCCAAAGCACAAGGACCACCACTCCGAACCCCAAGTCAACGCTTAAAGAAGAAGAAGATTTGTTCTCAGGTCAGGTTCCGTAGCTATGGTTCATACTACTTTGCTCTTGCATCACTATATTTACTCATACCAACTAATTTCAAAATTGAAGGATGTAATTGAAACTCCAATGGCGCAACAGGTATGTTTTAAACCTGTTTCTTTAACGTGTTTTCTGTTGTAACTTTCTCTATGTTGATTTCAGTTTCAATTAAATAAACAGTTATGTTCTCATGCCATGCACATTACAAGTGTTGTTATTGTTGTGTAGTTTCCCAAACTTATATTCTGTCTATGCTGCTTTGTCTTAAATAGATATGATTCGAACTGTATCTATCTTGATTTGGCAACATAAACTAGAATGATATAGACCATACAGTGACCATGCTACATAGATATATGTTTGTTTCACGTTGTTATCCTATCCACCTTACTGCTGAACTGGTTTACCAAAATGAGTTTCATATACTACATTGTAAACCTGTGATGTGTTTGTTTGTTTCTCTTTTAGAATGCGGATAAAATATTGGAGAAGAGAACCCCGTTATGCAATGGTAAACCAAGTAATGCAGATAAGGTTCAAGATAGTGAGACATCCCTGTTGGTCTCCAAGAAAGCTGATAAAAACTATATTGAAGACACTAAGACAACCCCAAAGTCCTGTCTTGATGTAGTGTTCGAGTTACTGGCTACTACTGCTTGCACCAGCTCTTCGAACTCGCTGCCTAAATCAGTTCGGCTTCTTGAGTCTCAACTTCAAGTTGAAAGACATCGATCAGATGTTATGTGACAGGAAGTCGAAGGACTGAGGAAGTCCCTGCAGAATTCAGATGCATACTTTCTAGTGCAACAACGAGTGCTGGAGGATTTAAGCGCCAAACAAGAGAAAGTTAATAAGCTTGCTAAGCATCTTGCCAGCATTATGCGTACCCAGGATATTGTTTCTTGAGCTCTTCTGAAGTGGTTTCAGTTCTGGACTTGTTTTGTTGCGGCGTTTATTTGCACTGGTCGCCAACTTTGACAACCAGTGTATATGATATGCTGATTCGTTCCCTATATTTGCACTGGTGGCGAACTTTGATGCCCAGTGGATGTAATATGTGTAATAGCCGTGATAGCCTAGCGTAAGTTGCTTTCTTATTTATTTCCTTGTTGTCTTATTTATTTGTTTGCTTCTAGTCAGTGCAGTTCTTTTTCCGTGGTTTTCTTGTGGCCGCAATAACCTATTTTTTAAAACAAGGCCACAATAACCATGGGCTACATATTTACTGTAGTTACCATGGGCCTCCTACGGGCCATAGAAACAATGGGCCTTCTAAGGGCCGTAGAAACAATGGGCCTTCTATGGGCCATAGCATCAATGGGTCTTCAACGTGCCGTATGACCGATAGGACAAACATGGGCAAATAATAGACCGCATTATGGGCCGTAAACATGCTATATTTGGAATCATCCGTTCGTGGGCCGATAATAACGGGCCGTCGTTAATCGACCGTATTTGATGATGCTATGAAAATGGCCCAACGGATTAATGGGCCGCAAACGGGCCGATTGTAACGCGGGCTTAATTTGGCCCACAAGCAGAAAAGGCCAATAATGGGCCGTAAGTAACCCAATGCTAGAAATGAGCCCAAGAATATATGGACCCTGAGAAGTCCGAAAGATAACACGGGTTGGAAACGGCTCAATGGAATAATGGGCCATTAATGGGTATAAAGGGGTACACTGTTCATTACGGGCCAGATTCACCACCGGCCGTTAATGGGCCAAGAGTTACAAATGGCCTCGTATGGGCCGAAAGACATCATGGGCCATACATGGGCCGGAAGTTACAACGGGCTGGAATCATATTGGACGGCCCAGATGAAGCTACTGGGTTTAATTCCGATAGGCCATAACGGGTCGTGAGTTAGCGGGCCGTAAATGAGCTATATACGAACAAGCCGTTAACAGGCTTTCTGTGGGCCGACCCGTTACCTTTTTACCAAGTCAAATGGGCCGGCATTTTCACCGGAATGGGCCTCTGTTGGGCCATGCCACGTGTCGACGTATCATAGGCGCCTCCTGTCCAGTGAATGGATGATATCTGTCCCAACGGTGAGCCAACACATGTTTCCTCCGGCCAATGAGAATTTTACATGTGGAAAATCCCCATTGGTCTAGGCTGTTAATGAAGGAAATATGCCCTAGAGGCAACAATAAAGTTATTATTTATTTCCTTATATCATGATAAATGTTTATTATTCATGCTAGAATTGTATTAACCAGAAACATAATACATGTGTGAATACATAGACAAACAGAGTATCACTAGTATGCCTCTACTAGACTAGCTCGTTAATCAAAGATGGTTATGTTCCCTAACCATGGACAAAGAGTTGTTATTTGATTAACGGGATCACATCATTAGGTGAATGATCTGATTGACATGACCCATTCCATTAGCTTAGCACCCGATCGTTTAGTATGTTGCTATTGCTTTCTTCATGACTTATACATGTTCCTATGACTATGAGATTATGCAACTCCCGTTTGCCGGAGGAACACTTTGTGTGCTACCAAATGTCACAACGTAACTGGGTGATTATAAAGGATCTCTACAGGTGTCTCCAAAGGTAGATGTTGGGTTGGCGTATTTCGAGATTAGGATTTGTCACTCCGATTGTCAGAGAGGTATCTCTGGGCCCTCTCGGTAATGCACATCACATAAGCCTTGCAAGCATTACAACTAATGAGTTAGTTGCAAGATGATGTATTACGAAACGAGTAAAGAGACTTGCCGGTAACGAGATTGAACTAGGTATTTGAGATACCGACGATCGAATCTCGGGCAAGTAACATACCGATGACAAAGGGAACAACGTATGTTGTTATGCGGTCTGACTGATAAAAGATCTTCGCAGAATATGTAGGAGCCAATATGAGCATCCAGGTTTCGCTATTGGTTATTGACCGGAGACGTGTCTCGGTCATGTCTACATTGTTCTCGAACCCGTAGGGTCCGCACGCTTAAGGTTTCGATGACAGTTATATTTATGAGTTTATGAGTTTTGATGTACCGAAGTTAGTTCGGAGTCCCGGATGTTATCATGGACATGACAAGGAGTCTCGAAATGGTCGAGACATAAAGATTGATATATTGGACGGCTATATTCGGACACCGGAAGTGTTCCGGGTGATTTCGGAGAAAACCGGAGAGCCGGAGGGTTACCGGAACCCCCCCCCCCCCGGGAGAAGTAATGGGCCATATGGGCCTTAGTGGAGAGAGAGAGAGGGGCAGCCAGGGTGGGCCGCGCGCCTCCTCCCCCTGGTCCGAATTGGACTAGGAGAGGGGGGCGGCGCCCCCCTTTCCTTCTCCCTCCCCACTTCTTTCCCCCTCCTAGTAGGAGTCCTACTCCTACTAGGAGGAGGACTCCTCCTTGGCGCGTCATAGGGGCCGGCCGGCCTCCTCCCCTTGATCCTTTATATACGGGGGCAAGGGGGCACCCCATAGAGACACAAGTTGATCCACATGATCATATTCTTAGCCGTGTGCGGTGCCCCCTTCCACCATAGTCCTCGATAATATCATAGCGGTGCTTAGGCGAAGCCCTGCGACGGTAGTACATCAAGATCGTCACCACACCGTCGTGCTGACGGAACTCTTCCCCGACACTTTGCTGGATCGGAGTCCGGGGATCGTCATCGAGCTGAACGTGTGCTAGAACTCGGAGGTGCCGTAGTTTCGGTGCTTGATCGGTCGGGCCGTGAAGACGTACGACTACATCAACCACGTTGTGCTAACGCTTCCGTTGTCGATCTACAAGGGTACGTAGATCACACTCTCCCCTCTCGTTGCTATGCATCACCATGATCTTGTGTGTGCGTAGGAATTTTTTTGAAATTACTACGAAACGCATCAGTGGCATCCGAGCCTAGGTTTTATGTGTTGATGTTATATGCACGAGTAGAACACAAGTGAGTTGTGGGCGATATAAGTCATACTTCTTACCAGCATGTCATACTTTGGTTCGGCGGTATTGTTGGATGAAGCGGCCCGGACCGACATTACGCGTACGCTTATGCGAGACCGGTTCTCCCGACGTGCTTTGCACAAAGGTGGCTAGCGGGTGACAGTTTCTCCAACTTTAGTTGAACCGAGTGTGGCTACGCCCGGTCCTTGCGAAGGTTAAAACAACACCAACTTGACAAACTATCGCTGTGGTTTTGATGCGTAGGTAAGATTGGTTCTTGCTTAAGCCCATAGCAGCCACATAAAAACTTGCAACAACAAAGTAGAGGACGTCTAACTTGTTTTTGCAGGGCATGTTGTGATGTGATATGGTCAAGACATGATGCTAAATTTTATTGTATGAGATGATCATGTTTTGTAACCGAGTTATCGGCAACTGGCAGGAGCCATATGGTTGTCGCTTTATTGTATGCAATGCAATCGCGCTGTAATGCTCTACTTTATCACTAAGCGGTAGCGATAGTCATGGAAGCATAAGATTGGCGAGACGACAACGATTCTACGATGGAGATCAAGGTGTCACGCCGGTGACGATGGTGATCACGACGGTGCTTCGAAGATGGAGATCACAAGCACAAGATGATGATGGCCATATCATATCACTTATATTGATTGCATGTGATGTTTATCTTTTATGCATCTTATCTTGCTTTGATTGACGGTAGCATTATAAGATGATCTCTCACTAATTATCAAGAAGTGTTCTCCCTGAGTATGCACCGTTGCGAAAGTTCTTCGTGCTGAGACACCACGTGATGATCGGGTGTGATAGGCTCTACGTTCAAATACAACGGGTGCAAAACAGTTGCACACGCGGAATACTCAGGTTATACTTGACGAGCCAAGCATATGCAGATATGGCCTCGGAACACGGAGACCGAAAGGTCGAGCGTGAATGATATAGCAGATATGATCAACATAGCGATGTTCACCAATGAAACTACTCCATCTCACGTGATGATCGGACATGGTTTAGTTGATTTGGATCACGTAATCACTTAGAGGATTAGAGGGATGTCTATCTAAGTGGGAGTTCTTAGGTAATATGATTAATTGAACCTAAATTTATCATGAACTTAGTACCTGATAGTATCTTGCTTGTCTATGTTTGATTGTAGATAGATGGCCCGTGCTGTTGTTCCGTTGAATTTTAATGCGTTCCTTGAGAAAGCAAAGTTGAAAGATGATGGTAGCAATTACACGGACTGGGTCCAAAACTTGAGGATTATCCTCATTGCTGCACAGAAGAATTACGTCCTGGAAGCACCGCTGGGTGCCAGGCCTGCTGCTAGAGCAACACCAGATGTTATGAACGTCTGGCAGAGCAAAGCTGATGACTACTCGATAGTTCAGTGTGCCATGCTTTACGGCTTAGAATCGGGACTTCAATGACGTTTTGAACGTCATGGAGCATATGAGATGTTCCAGGAGTTGAAGTTAATATTTCAAGCAAATGCCCGGATTGAGAGATATGAAGTCTCCAATAAGTTCTATAGCTGCAAGATGGAGGAGAACAGTTCTGTCAGTGAGCATATACTCAAAATGTCTGGGTATAATAATCACTTGATTCAATTGGGAGTTAATCTTCCAGATGATTGCGTCGTTGACAGAATTCTCCAATCACTGCCACCAAGCTACAAGAGCTTCGTGATGAACTATAATATGCAAGGGATGAATAAGACTATTCCCAAGCTCTTCGCAATGCTGAAAGCTGCGGAGGTAGAAATCAAGAAGGAGCATCAAGTGTTGATGGTCAACAAGACCACTAGTTTCAAGAAAAAGGGAAAAGGGAAGAAGAAGGGGAACTTCAAAAAGAACAGCAAGCAAGTTGCTGCTCAAGAGAAGAAACCCAAACCTGGACCTAAGCCTGAAACTGAGTGCTTCTACTGCAAGCAGACTGGTCACTGGAAGCGGAACTGCCTCAAGTATTTGGCGGATAAGAAGGATGGCAAGGTGAACAAAGGTATATGTGATATACATGTTATTGATGTGTACCTTACTAATGCTCGCAGTAGCACCTGGGTATTTGATACTGGTTCTGTTGCTAATATTTGCAACTCGAAACAGGGACTACGGATTAAGCGAAGATTGGCTAAGGATGAGGTCACGATGCGCGTGGGAAACGGTTCCAAAGTCGATGTGATCGCAGTCGGCGCGCTACCTCTACATCTACCTTCGGGATTAATATTAGACCTAAATAATTGTTATTTGGTTCCAGCGTTAAGCATGAACATTATATCTGGATCTTGTTTGATGCGAGACGGTTATTCATTTAAATCAGAGAATAATGGTTGTTCTATTTACATGAGTAATATCTTTTATGGTCATGCACCCTTAAAGAGTGGTCTATTCTTATTAAATCTCGATAGTAGTGACACACATATTCATAGTGTTGAAACCAAAAGATGCAGAGTTGACAATGATAGTCCAACATATTTGTGGCACTGCCGTTTAGGTCATATCGGTATAAAGCACATGAAGAAACTCCATACTGATGGGCTTTTGGAACCACTTGATTATGAATCACTTGGTACTTGCGAACCGTGCCTTATGGGTAAGATGACAAAAACACCGTTCTCCGGTACTATGGAGAGAGCAACAGATTTGTTAGAAATCATACATATAGATGTATGTGGTCCGATGAATGTTGAGGCTCGTGGCGGATATCGTTATTTCTCACCTTCACAGATGACTTAAGCAGATATGGGTATATCTACTTAATGAAACACAAGTCTGAAACGTTTGAAAAGTTCAAAGAATTTCAGAGTGAAGTTGAAAATCATCGTAACAAGAAAATAAAATTCCTACGATCTGATCGTGGAGGAGAATATTTGAGTTACGAGTTTGGTGTACATTTGAAACAATGCGGAATAGTTTCGCAACTCACGCCACCCGGAACACCACAGCGTAATGGTGTGTCCGAACGTCGTAATCGTACTTTACTAGATATGGTACGATCTATGATGTCTCTTACTGATTTACCGCTATTATTTTGGGGATACGCTCTAGAGACGGCCGCATTCACGTTAAATAGGGCACCATCAAAATCCGTTGAGATGACGCCTTATGAACTGTGGTTTGGCAAGAAACCAAAGTTGTCGTTTCTGTAAGTTTGGGGCTGCGATGCTTATGTGAAAAAGCTTCAACCTGATAAGCTCGAACCAAAATCGGAGAAATGTGTCTTCATAGGATATCCAAAGGAAACTATTGGATACACCTTCTATCACAGATCCGAAGGCAAGACTTTTGTTGCTAAATTCGGAAACTTTCTGGAGAAGGAGTTTCTCTCGAAAGAAGTGAGTGGGAGGAAAGTAGAACTTGACGAGGTAACTGTACCTACTCCCTTATTGGAAAGTAGTACATCACAGAAACCTGTTTCTGTGACACCTACACCAATTAGTGAGGAAGCTAATGATAATGATCATGAAACTTCAGAACAAGATACTACTGAACCTCGTAGATCAACCAGAGTGAGATCCGCGCCAGAGTGGTACGGTAATCCTGTTTTGGAAGTCATGCTACTTGATCATGATGAACCTACGAACTATGAAGAAGCGATGGTGAGCCCAGATTCCGCAAAATGGCTTGAAGCCATGAAATCTGAGATGGGATCCATGTATGAGAACAAAGTATGGACTTTGGTTGACTTGCCCAATGATCGGCAAGCAATTGAGAATAAATGGATCTTCAAGAAGAAGACTGACACTGACGGTAATATTACTGTCTACAAAGCTCAACTTGTCGCAAAAGGTTTTCGGCAAGTTCAAGGGATTGACTACGATGAGACCTTCTCACCCGTAGCGATGCTTAAGTCTGTCCGAATCATGTTAGCAATTGCCGCATTTTATGATTATGAAATTTGGCAGATGGATGTCAAAACTGCATTCCTGAATGGATTTCTGGAAGAAGAGTTGTATATGATACAACCAGAAGGTTTTGTCGATCCAAAGGGAGCTAATAAAGTGTGGAAGCTCCAGCGATCCATATATGGACTGGTGCAAGCTTCTCGGAGTTGGAATAAACGCTTTGATAGTGTGATCAAAGCATTTGGTTTTATACAGACTTTTGGAGAAGCCTGTATTTACAAGAAAGTGAGTGGGAGCTCTGTAGCATTTCTGATATTATATGTGGATGACATATTACTGATTGGAAATGATATAGAATTTCTGGATAGCATAAAGGGATACTTGAATAAGAGTTTTTCAATGAAAGACCTCGGTGAAGCTGCTTACATATTAGGCATAAAGATCTATAGATATAGATCAAGACGCTTAATTGGACTTTCACAAAGCACATACCTTGACAAAGTTTTGAAGAAGTTCAAAATGGATCAAGCAAAGAAAGGGTTCTTGCCTGTGTTGCAAGGTGTGAAGTTGACTCAGACTCAATGCCCGACCACTGCAGAAGATAGAGAGAAAATGAAAGATGTTCCCTATTCTTCAGCCATAGGCTCTATCATGTATGCAATGCTGTGTACCAGACCTGATGTGTGCCTTGCTATAAGTCTAGCAGGGAGGTACCAAAGTAATCCAGGAGTGGATCACTGGACAGCGGTCAAGAACATCCTGAAATACCTGAAGAGGGAGGAGACAAAGAGCTAATCGTAACTGGTTACGTCGATGCAAGCTTTGACACTAATCCGGACGATTCTAAATCGCAAACCGGATACGTATTTACATTAAACGGTGGAGCTGTCAGTTGGTGCAGTTCTAAACAAAGCGTCGTGGCGGGATCTACATGTGAGGCGGAATACATAGCTGCTTCGGAAGCAGCAAATGAAGGAGTCTGGATGAAGGAGTTCATATCCGATCTAGGTGTCATACCTAGTGCATCGGGTCCAATGAAAATCTTTTGTGACAATACTGGTGCAATTGCCTTGGCAAAGGAATCCAGATTTCACAAGAGAACCAAGCACATCAAGAGACGCTTCAATTCCATCCGGGATCTAGTCCAGGTGGGAGACATAGAGATTTGCAAGATACATACGGATCTGAATGTAGCAAACCCATTGACTAAGTCTCTTCCACGAGCAAAACATGATCAGCACCAAAGCTCCATGGGTGTTAGAATCATTACTGTGTAATCTAGATTATTGACTCTAGTGCAAGTGGGAGACTGAAGGAAATATGCCCTAGAGGCAATAATAAAGTTATTAATTTATTTCCTTATATCATGATAAATGTTTATTATTCATGCTAGAATTGTATTAACCGGAAGCATAATACATGTGTGAATACATAGACAAACAGAGTGTCACTAGTATGCCTCTACTAGACTAGCTCGTTAATCAAAGATGGTTATGTTCCCTAACCATGGACAAAGAGTTGTTATTTGATTAACGGGATCACATCATTAGGTGAATGATCTGATTGACATGACCCATTCCATTAGCTTAGCACCCGATCGTTTAGTATGTTGCTATTGCTTTCTTCATGACTTATACATGTCCCTATGACTATGAGATTATGCAACTCCCGTTTGCCGGAGGAACACTTTGTGTGCTACCAAACGTCACAACATAACTGGGTGATTATAAAGGAGCTCTACAGGTGTCTCCAAAGGTAGATGTTGGGTTGGCGTATTTCGAGATTAGGATTTGTCACTCCGATTGTCGGAGAGGTATCTCTGGGCCCTCTCGGTAATGCACATCACATAAGCCTTGCAAGCATTACAACTAATGAGTTAGTTGCAAGATGATGTATTACGAAACGAGTAAAGAGACTTGTCGGTAACGAGATTGAACTAGGTATTTGAGATACCGATGATCGAATCTCGGGCAAGTAACATACCGATGACAAAGGGAACAACGTATGCTGTTATGCGGTCTGGCCGATAAAAGATCTTCGTAGAATATGTAGGAGCCAATATGAGCATTCAGGTTCCACTATTGGTTATTGACCGGAGACGTGTCTCGGTCATGTCTACATTGTTCTCGAACCCGTAGGGTCCGCACGCTTAAGGTTTCGATGGCAGTTATATTATGAGTTTATGAGTTTTTATGTACCGAAGTTAGTTCGGAGTCCCGGATGTGATCACGGACATGACGAGGAGTATCGAAATGGTCGAGACATAAAGATTGATATATTGGACGGCTATATTCGGACACCAGAAGTGTTCCGGGTGATTTCGGAGAAAACCGGAGAGCCGGAGGGTTACCGGAGCCCCCCCGGGAGAAGTAATGGGTCACATGGGCCTTAGTGGAGAGAGAGAGAGGGGCAGCCAAGGTGGGCCGCGCGCCTCCTCCCCCCTGGTCCGAATTGGACTAGGAGAGGGGGGTGGCGCCCCCCTTTCCTTCTCCCTCCCCACTTCTTCCCCCCTCCTAGTAGGAGTCCTACTCCTACTAGGAGGAGGACTCCTCCTTGGCGCGCCATAGGGGCCGGCCGGCCTCCTCCCCTTGATCCTTTATATACGGGGGCAAGGGGACACCCCATAGAGACACAAGTTGATCCACGTGATCATATTCTTAGCCGTGTGCGGTGCCCCCTTCCACCATAGTCCTCGATAATATCATAGCGGTGCTTAGGCGAAGCCCTGCGACGGTAGTACATCAAGATCGTCACCACGCCGTCATGCTGACGGAACTTTTCCCTAACACTTTGCTGGATCGGAGTCCAGGGATCGTCATCGAGCTGAACGTATGCTAGAACTCGGAGGTGCCGTAGTTTCGTTGCTTGATCGGTCGGGCCGTGAAGACGTACGACTACATCAACCACGTTGTGCTAACACTTCCATTGTCGATCTACAAGGGTACGTAGATCACACTCTCCCCTCACATTGCTATGCATCACCATGATCTTGCGTGTGCGTAGGAAATTTTTTGAAATTACTACGAAACCCATCAGTTAGCAGGTTATCGGATCCAAAACCAGACTCGATAGCTTAACGGCGACCCGTTACAGTGGATGCCATGTGTCGGTCACCCTTGATGAAAGCACTTCCATGACGCGTGATTTATCTTCATGGAAGTGGACACTTCCATGATGATAATTTTGGTCATGTCATGGAACACTTCTACGACAACACATGTATGACTATCTTGATTCTTTCATAAAATCGTCATGGATGTGCATGCATGACAGAAAATGTGACCTACTGTGACAAACACGTATCATCATGGAAGTGTCTTTTTTTGTAGTGTCACGATTGGGGCTTGAATATAACATTGACTTAAGCCTCCCATAAGCTAGAGCAATACTTTCTACTTCACGAGGCCAAAAATTATATATGTAATTCCGATCACGATGAACTAGATGCATAGGATAAATTTATTGGTGAATCTCCTATTTCAATCGATTCCAATTCCAAGATTCAATATCATCGCATAGCCTATACCATGCAAATGATTTTCCCTTCAAAGATAAAGGGAAAACCTTCATCTTAAATTCATCTCCGGGTAAACTTGCAAGCTTAAACACTCCACAAATTTGTTCCACATATATCAAGTGCATATCAGGATGTTCGGTTCCATCTCCTGCATAAGGGTTAACTAGTAGTTTTTCTATCATACCCGAAGGAATTTCATATTCAATATTTTTAGTAGGTGCAGTAGGTTGAGGGGTAGCTAATTTTTGTTCTGGTCGAGGTGAATATACCCCGAACAAACCCCTCAAAGGATTGTTTTCCATAGTAACAAGTGACAATAAATTTCAGCACACTATATAAATGTTTCCTTACCAAATTCCACTTACCAAAGGCGCTTCACTCCCTGGCAATAGCGCCGGAAAATAACCTTGATTACCCACAAGTATAGGGGATCAATTGTAGCTCTTTTCGATAAGTAAGAGTGTCGAACCCAACAAGGAGCAGAAGGAAATGACAAGTGGTTTTGAGCAAGGTAATGTCTGCAAGTGCTGAAATTGTAAGTAATAGAGTAGTTTGATAGCAAGATAATTTGTAACGAGCAAGTAAAGATAATAATAGCAAAAGTGCAGAAAGGTAGACCAATCCTTTTGAGACAAAGGACAGGCCAAAATGATCTCTTATAATAGGCAAAGCGTTCTTGAGGGTACATGGGAATTTCATCTAGTCACTTTCATCATGTTGATTCGATTCGTGTTCGCTACTTTGATAATTTGATATGTGGGTGGACCAGTGCTTAGGTGTTGTTCTTACTTGAACAAACCTCCTACCTATGATTAACCCCCTCGCAAGCATCCACAACTATGAGACAAGTATTAAGAATAAATTCTAACCATAGCATTAAACTTTTGGATCCAACCGGTCCCTTACGGAATAGAGCATAAACTAGGGTTTAAGCTTATGTCACTCTCGCAACCCATCATATAATAAATACTCCACAATGAATTCCCTTAGTCCCAAATATGGTGAAGTTTCATGTAGTTGACGTTCACATGACACCACTAAGGGAATCATAACATACATACTGTCAAAATATCGGACACATATCAAGTCCACTTGATTAATTGCAACATGATATCTCACGTGACCTCAAGAACAAAAATAACTACTCACAAGTGATAAACATGCTCAAGATCAGAGGGGTATTAAATAGCATAATGGATCTGAACATATAATCTTCAACCAAATAAACCGTATAGTAATCAACTACAAGATATAATCAATACTACTAGTGACCCACATGCACCAATCTATAGTTCCGGTAACAAGATTGAAGACAAGAGATGAACTAGGGTTTGAGATGAGATGGTGATGTTGAAGATGTTGATAGTGATTGCCCTCCCCAAGATGGGAGAGTTGTTGGTGATGATGATGACGATGATTTCCCCCTCCGGGAGGGAAGTTCCCCTAGCGGAATCGCTCCGCTGGAGGGCAAAAGTGCTCCTGCCCAAGTTCCACCTCGAGACGGAGGCGCTCCACCCCAAAAGTCCTCTACTTATTTTTCTAGGTCAAAATGACTTATATACCAGAAGATGGGCACCGCAGGTGGGCCTGGGTGAGCACAACCCACCAGGGCATGCCTGGGCTCCCTGGCGCGCCCAAGTGGGTCGTGCCCACCTGGTGGGGCCCCTCTATTACTTATTTTCTCCAATATTCTTCATAAATTCCATAAAAATTCACCATAAAGTTTCAGCTTGTTTGGAGTTGTGCAGAATAGGTAGCCTGACATAGCTTTTCCAGGTCCAGATTTCCAGCTGCCGAAATTCTCCCTCTTTGTGAGTACCTTGCAAATTATGAGAGAAAAGGCATTAGAATTACTCAAAAATCATTATTATGCATAAAAACATCATAAATAATACTAGGAAAACATGATGCAAAATGGACGTATCACCCACCTGGGCGCGCTTGGGGGCCTAGGCGCGCCCTAGTGGGTTGTACCCACTTCGGTGGCCTCCCGCACCGCCTCTTCGCCCTATAAATACCCAAATATTCCAGAAACCCTAGGGGAGTCGACGAAATACAATTCCAGCCGCCGCAAGTACAGAACCACGAGATCCAATCTAGACACCATCACGGAAGGGTTCATCATCCTCATTGGTGCCTCTCTTTTTGATTCTCAATACAATGGTCTCTTGGAGATCTATTTGATGTAACTCTTTTTGTGGTGTGTTTGTTGGGATCTGATGAACTTTGAGTTTATGATCAGATCTGTTTATCCATGAAAGTTATTTGAGTTTGTTTGATCTCTTATATGCATGATTACTTATAGCCTCGTATTTATTCTTCGAATCTTTGGTTTAATTAGGCCGACTAGATCAATTTTTCTTGTCATGGGAAGAGGTGCATTGTGATGGGTTCGACCGTACGGTGTTCTTTCCCAGTGATAGAAGCGGCAGCAAGACACGTATGTATTGTTGCTATTAAGGATAACAAGATGGGGCTATTCCTACATGAATAGATCTCATCTACATCATGTCATCATTCTTATTGGATTACTCCATTTCTCGATGAACTTAATACACTAGATGCATGCTGGATGGCGGTCGATGTGTGGAGTAATAGTAGTAGATGCAGGCAGGAGACGGTCTACTAATCTTAGACGTGATGCCTATATAACGATCATTTCCTAGATATCGTCATAATTATTTGAGGATCTATCAATTACCCAACAGTAATTTGTTTACCCACCGTATGCTATTTTCTCGAGAGAAGCCACTAGTGCAATCTACGGCCCCCGGGTCTATTCTTTATCATATATTTTCAAATCTATACTACTCTTTGCCTTTTTCTTTATTTGCATCTTTCATTTTCATATCTATATTACCAAAAACCCAAAAATACCTCGCTGAATTTTATTTGTCGTTGTTTCATTTGCATCTACCAAACTATATCTTTACCAATCTTTTACCCGAGAACGATTTATAACCCCTCTTACGCTTCGGGTTGCAAGTATTTGTTCTTTGTGTGCAGGTACCGTTTACATAGTGTTGCTTGGTTCTCCTACTAGTTCGATAACCCTGGTTTCATAACTGAGGGTAATACCTACTGTAGTTGTGCTGCATCATCCCTTCCTCTTTGGGGAAAAACTAACGTGGACACAAGCCATCATTTGCAACTATCATTAATCAAATTTATGCACTATGCTAGTATTCACACTTCATAAATTATTTTTTTATCATTTACCTACTCGAGGACGACCAGGAATTAAGCTTGGGGATGCTGATATGTGTCCAACATACCTACAATTTATGAAGTATTTAAGCCATGTTTACAACAATTTTATATGGTTTTGATATGATTTGATTAGAACTAACCCGGACTGACGCTGTTTTCAGCAGAACTACCATGGTGTCGTTTTTTGTGCAGAAATAGAAGTTCTCGGAATGGACTGAAAATATACGGTGATTTTTATGGACCAAAAGAGACCCTTAAGCACCAGAGCTAGGCCAGGACATGGACGAGGGTAACACAAGCATGGGGCGTGAGCCCACCCCCCTAAGGCGCGCCCCCAAGCTTGTGGACCCCTCGGGCATCCCCTTGACGTGAGACCGATGCCAAAAATTCCTGTAAATACCCAAACCCCCGAAAGGTACTCTAGATGTGAAGTTCCGCTGCCGCACGCCTTTGTAGCCACGAAAAATCAATCTGGAGCCCGTTCTGACACCCTGCCGGAGGGGGAAATCATCACCGGAGGACATCTTCATCATCCCGGCGGCCACTGATGCGGCTTCCCCGACGTGGAAGGGATGATGCAGCACATTGACGGTAGGTATTTCCCTCAGTGATGAAACCAAGGTTATCGAACCAGTAGGAGAACCAAGCAACACTACATAAATAGCACCGTCACACAAATAACAAATGCTCGCACCCCGACGTGTAAGAGGGGTTGTCAATCCCTTTCGGGTAGCGGCGCCAGAAATTGGCAAACGGATGTGAGAGAGCAGTAAATATTGATAGATAGAACGCCAAATAAAATAAATTGCAGCAAGGTATTTTTATATTTTTGGTTTAATAGATCTGAAAGTAAAAGGCAAATAAAATAGATCGCAAAGGCAAATAATATGAGAAAGAGACCCGGGGGCCATAGGTTTCACTAGTGGCTTCTCTCGAGAAAAATAGCAAACGATGGGTAAACAAATTACTGTTGGGCAATTGATAGAACTTCAAATAATCATGACGATAAGGAAATCATCATTACATAGGCATCACGTCCAAGATTAGTAGACCGACTCCTGCCACACACCGACCGCTATCCAGGATGCATCTAGTGTATTAAGTTCATGGAGAAACAGAGTAATGCAATAAGAACGATGACATGATGTAGACAAGATCTATTTATGTAGAAATAGACCCCATCGTTTTATACTTAGTAGCAACAATACATACGTGTCAGTTCCCCTTCTGTCACTGGGATCAAGCACCGTAAAATCAAACCCACTACAAAGCACCTCTTCCCATTGCAAGATAAATATATCAAGTTGGCCAAACAATACCCAAATATCGGAGAAGAAATGCGAGGCTATAAGCAATCATGCATCTAAGAGATCAAAGTAACTCAAATAACTTTCATGGATAAAAAGAGATAGATCTAATCATAAACTCAAAGTTCATCGGATCCCAACAAGCATGCCGCAAAAGAGTTACATCATATGGATCTCCAACAGACCATTGCATTGAGAATCAAACGAGAGAGAGGAAGCCATCTAGCTACTAAATACGGACCCGAAGGTCTACAAACAACTACTCACGCATCATTGGAGAGGCACCAATGGACTCTGCTTGGTGGGTTTTCGTCAACTCCCCTTGGGTTGTGCTCCCCTAGTCTGGAATTGTTTTTCGTCAACTCCCCTTGGGTTTCTGGAATATTGGGGTATTTATAGAGCAAAGAGGTGGTCCGGGGGGCACCCGAGATAGGCACAACCAACCAGCGTGCGCCTTGGTGGGTTGTGCTCCCATTGGATGTATTCTGGTCCAGAAAATATCCACAAAAAGTTTTGTTGTGTTTGCACTCCCTTTGATATTGATTACCTGCGATGTACTCCCTCCGTCCAGAAATACTTGTCATCAAAATGAATGAAAAGGGATGTATCTAGAACTAAAATACATCTAGATACATCCCTTTTTTATTCTTTTTGATGACAAGTACTTTCGGACAGAGGGAGTAAAAAACATGCAAAAAACAGCAACTGGCACTTGGCACTATGTCAATAGGTTAGTACCAAAAATGATATAGGATGACTATAAAATAATTATAAAACATTCAAGAATGATAATATAACAGCATGGAACAATAAAAAATTATAGATACGTTGGAGACATATCAGCCACCATGATGAGGAGGGGTAGTTCACCCTCGGGGCTGAGGGTATGTACCAATAGCTATGTGTTTGATCTCTCTCTCTCTCTCTCTCTCTCTCTCGTGTTCTTGATTTGGCACGATCTTGATGTATTGCAAACTTTGTTAATATATTTGGATCTTACGGTTTTCTTCCCTCTCTACCTTCTTGTGATGAACTGATTCTTGCTCTTTGAGGTTTCGTTATGTTGGATTGAATATTGGATTTGTGAACACTTGATGTATGTCTTGCATATGGATACCCGTGGTGACAATGGGGTATTGATACGTCCATTTTGCATCATGTTTTCCTACTGTTATTGATTATGCTTTTATGCATGTTAATTCTTTTGGGAGTAATTCTAATGCCTTTTCTCTCATAATGTGCAAGGTTTACACAAAGAGCGAGAATACCGGCAACTGAAATTTTGGACCTGAAAAAGCACGTCAGAGCTACCTATTCTGCACAACTCCAAATAAGTTGAAACTTCACGGAGATTTTTTATGGATTATTTAAGAATTATTGGAGCAAATAACTAATAGAGGGGGCCCACCAGGTGGGCACAACCAACCTGGGCGCGCTAGGGAGCCCAGGCGCGCCCTGGTGGGTTGTGCCCTCCTCAGCCCACCTCCGGCGCCCATCCTCTGGTATGTAGGTCATTTTGACCTAGAAAAAAATCAGGGGGAGACTTTTGGGACGGAGCACCGCCATCTCGAGGTGGAACTTGGGAAGGAGCACTTTTGCCCTCCGGCGGAGCGATTCCGTCGGGGGAACTTCCCTCCCAGAGGGGGAAATCATTTTCATCATCATCACCAACAACTCTCCCATATTTGGGAGGGAAATCTTCATCAACATGTTCAACAACACCATCTCCTCTCAAATCCTAGTTCATCTCTTATGTTCAATCTTTGTACTAGAATCCTAGATTGGTACTTGCGGGTGACTAGTAGTGTTGATTACATCTTGTAGTTGATTACTATATGGTTTATTTGGTAGAAGATTATATATTCAGATCCATTATGCTATTTAATACCCCTCTGATCTTGATCATGATTATCATTTGTGAGTAGTTACTTTTGTTCTTGAGGTCACGGGAGAAGTCATGTTGCAAGTAATCGTGTGAACTTGATGTGTGTTCGATATTTTGATGATATGTATGTTGTGATTCACTTAGTGGTGTCATGTGAACGTAGACTACATGACACTTCACCATATTTGGACCTAAGGGAATGCATTGTGGAGTAGTTATTAGATGATGGATTGCTAGAGTGACAAAAGCTTAAACCCTAGTTTATGCGCTAATTCGTAAGGGACCAATTTGGATCCAAAAGTTTAATGCTATGGTTAGATTTTATCTTAATACTTTTCTCGTAGTTGCGGATGCTTGCGAGGGGTTAATCATAAGTAGGAGGTTTGTTCAAGTAAGAGCAACACCTAAGCACCGATCCACCCACATATCAAATTATCAAAGTAGCGAACATGAATCAAGCCAACATGATGAAAAGTGATATGATGAAATTCTCGTGTGCCCTCAAGAATGCTATGCTTATTATAAGAGACCGTTTTGGCCTGTCCTTTGCCTCAAAAGGATTGGGTACCTTGCTGCACTTTTGTTACTGTTACCGTTACTTATTGTTACAAATTATCTTGCTATCAAACAACCTGTCACCGACTATTTTAGCGCTTGCAGTTAATACCTTGCTGAAAACCACTTGTCATTTCCTTCTGCTCCTCGTTGAGTTCGACACTCTTACTTATCGAAAGGACTACGATTGATCCCCTATACGTCATTTCCTTCTGCTCCTCGTTGGGTTCGACACTCTTACTTATCGAAAGGACTATAATTGATCCCCTATACTTGTGGGTCATCAGGTATTATATTGATTCACACTATGTATGTTTTGGCACTCAACTCGCAGATTCCCGAGGTGACATTGGGGTAATCTATTCATAGGAGTTGATGCACGTTTTCGTCCTATGTTCTCAGATAGAAACTTTGAAGTGGTTCTTTATTGCACATTGAGGAATTGTTATATGATCCAATTGTGTTATCATTGTCGAGAGATTTTGCACTAATGAAAGTATGAACCCTAGGCCTTGTTTTCGAGCATTGCAATACTGTTTTTGCTTACTTTTGTTACTAGTTACCTTGTTGTTTTTATATTTTAGTCACAGCCCTAGATCAGTCTTTGTTTGTCTTCGCTTGATCAGAATGTCATCATGTTTAAAATCAAATGAATTTGAATTGGGGATATTCAAACCCTAGCATCAAATGGAATTCAAATAGGTTCAACCTAAAAATATTTTCAATGAACCCAAAATGCCCTTTGAAAATGTTCATGATTTCTGATAAAGGTGAAAACCTCTGCAAAAATGATGAACATATTTCTAGGACATTCTTGGATTTTTGAATTAAACCATAATGTATTTGAATTGGGGCATTTGAATTCTATAAATATTTTAAATGCTCCAACTATTATGGAATCACTTGAGGACCTCTCGAATAATTCAGTTAGTGCCCATAAATATTTTCAGAATTTAATAAAAATGATTTAGT
This sequence comes from Triticum dicoccoides, assembly GCF_002162155.2. Taxonomy (NCBI): domain Eukaryota; kingdom Viridiplantae; phylum Streptophyta; class Magnoliopsida; order Poales; family Poaceae; genus Triticum; species Triticum dicoccoides. The sequence continues at coordinate 391,826,841 of NC_041390.1, read as the reverse complement.
CCTAAAACTAAATCAAAACAGAGAGGAAATAATTAGAAAACTAAAACAAATAATAAAAGAGAGAGAGAGTGCTCACTTGGCACAGCCCCCAGGGCCAGCACTGTTGGCCTAGCCCACACGGGCATGCCCATCTTCTTCCTTCAGCCAGTAGGCAGAGGGGAGGCGTGGTGGGCGTGCGTGCAGCTTCGGCCACCTCCTGCTTCCACCTAGGAGCCCTGATCCTTTCCTCGTTGCCGCCCTGGACCCCTCTCTGCCTCTCCCCGTTACTCTCTGCTCTCGCTCCCTCCTCTAACCCTCTCTCTCACGCACACCCGAGAGAAACGTCGCCGCCGTTAAAGTTTTCCGCACCCACCACCGTCCCCTTTCCCTCTGGCCGTGTCCTATAGCTTCGCGTCGACGCCGTGGAGCTCCAAGATGAAGAACACGCCCTCGTATGCCTGGAGTCATCGCCCTCAAACTCGTCACCGCCACTCTAGTCGTCCCCGAGCCCGCTGAGACTGCCATCGACCCCTCTGTGAGCTACGCCGTCATTTCACTCTCACCCCCTGTCATATGTGACCCCTAACCACTCCAGCCATCGAGCCGAGAGCTCGCCGCCGCACGGTTTTGTTGCCGCCGTGGCCTGAGCTCAACCACCCATGCCCTTGCACCGCATCGCACTCCTGGTGCCTCCAGGGGGCCTCCTAGCCCCTCTACTAGATCGCCTGCTTGCTCTAGCATCGCGCTCGCACGGAGCCGAGCTCCGGCCACCGCTTCGCCCACTACCACCGATGCCACACCCCACCCCAACACTTGCTACGGCCACCACCCGAAACGCCACGGTAGCCGCTCTAGAACGCACCCAGCCGCGCAAGCTCTCGTGGCCGGAGATGGCCGGACGAAAGCGTCGTCGCGTCTGCTTACAGCCAGCGATTAGTCGGTGATTAGATGACGTGGCACTCACTTAAATAGCGCTAATCACCGATCAGTTTAACCCCATGGGTCAATGACAACCGGGCCTCACACCCTTAATTAACCACACAGCTTAATTCCTGTTTAGTTTTAATTAATCACAATGGCCCCACGCGTCAGCGTTGACCGTGTTGATGTGGCATTTGACCGGGGCCCCATGTCTGTGACCCTAGCCACCACTGTGAGACTGACCAGTGGGCCCCACTGTTCAGGTTTGACCTGGCTGACCGTGTTGACCACTGGCGCAGGCATGACGCAGTGCTGATGCAATAAGTGATTTTCTGGATTTAAGTAATCCAGGAATTTTCAGAAATTTGCCTAAACTTCTAAAAATAATAGAAAATAAACCGTAGCTCAGAATGAAATAATTTATATATGAAAAATGATTAGAAAAAACCAATATACCCATTGGTATTGTTTCCATGCATGTTTGAACAATTTATGCCTGCCGATCAGGTCAAATCAATTAAATGACATTTAAAAAATTACATATGGAGTTTGATTTTGAACCTAGGGTTCAAACCAACTTCATTTAAATCGTTACTAGTTGCATTAGCTCAAATCATAGCATATTACCATGTCACATTCATGCATCATATTGTTGCATTGCATTGATTGTGTTCCTTCTCTTTTTGTCGGTGTTGTTCCCCCTCAGTAGACGTTGTTCCGACGATGAGATCGATGACACCGATGAAGAGCTATTACTATCTTCAGAAGTGCTAGGCAAGCAAACCACCATTGAGCATTCCGATACAATCCCACTCTCTCGCTCTTGATCTCTTTTACTGCATTAGGACAACAACGTTTCAACTGTTACATGATGCAGTAGTTGAACCCCTTTCCTCTGCATGACCTGTCTTTGCCATAGTAAATAGTTTAAACTCACTAGCTTGAGTTGGATTTGTTTGAGCCATGATGTGCCTACTCATTCATGCTTGCTTGTTATTCCTGCTATGCTTAGAGTTGTGTCAGGTCTGATTCATATGGGATGGATTGGAAGGGTGTGAACTTGTCCTACTGTTGAGAGCTAAGTGTGTGAACACAATTTGGTAAAGGTAGCGGTGAGAGGCCATGTAGGAGTACATGGTGGTTGTCTTATTGAGACCGTCCTCAGGAACTGAGTTCTATGTTTGTGATCCAAGACAGTTACTAACACGCATTGGAATGCTTAAGTGCCCCTCTCGACTTATTAATCGCCTTGATCTCTATCCAGGAGTTGCAACTAGTTTCTGGTGTTTGTAGGATATGTGTTGGGGGGCGTAGCGCTGACCCTAGGGGTGGGCTATGATGCGGTAGAGACACGAGGCACGGTGTACCGAGACGCCTGTTTGGTGCCTCGGGAACCCTTCTCTCATCGTTTGGGGCCGTGAGTGAAACCCCGGCCGGATCTCCTTGCGGACGGAACCCGAATAGGCTATAAACCTAGACTAGAGACTTGTGTGGTTAGTAAAGTCGTGGCTAACACCCTCACCAGGCTTCTGCTACGTCTTGAGCTTGCGTTGGTTTTCCCCGAAGAGGTAGGGATGATGCAGCAGAGTAGCGTAAGTATTTCCTTCAGTTTTTGAGAACCAAGGTATCAATCCAGTAGTAGCCCACGCTCAAGTCCCTCGTACCTGCACAAAGCGATAGCTACTCGCAACCAACGCGATTAGGGGTTGTCAAGCCCTTCACGGTCACTTACGAGAGTGAGATCTGATAGATAGAATATTTTTGGTATTTTTGATATGAAGATGCAAAGTAAAAAGTAAAAGAAAAGAAAATAGCAAAACAATATAAAAGTGATGGAGATTGATATGATGAGAATAGACCCGGGGCCCATAGGTTTCACTAGTGGCTTCTCTCAAGAGCATAAATATTCTATGGTGGGTGAACAAATTACTGTTGAGCAATTGATAGAATTGAGCATAATTATGAGAATATCTAGGCATGATCATGTATATAGGCATCACGTCCGTGACAAGTAGATCGAAATGATTCTGCATCTACTACTATTACTCCACTCATCGACCGCTATCCAGCATGCATCTAGAGTATTAAGTTAAAAACAGAGTAACGCCTTAAGCAAGATGACATGATGTAGAGAGATAAATTCATGAAATATGAAATAAACCCCATCTTGTTATCCTCGATGGCAAAGATACAATACGTTCCTTGTTGCCCCTTCTGTCACTAGGTAAGGACACCGCAAGATCGAACCCAAAGCTAAGCACTTCTCCCATGGCAAGAACTACCAATCTAGTTGGCCAAACCAAACGGATAATTCGAAGAGACTTGCAAAGATAACCAATCATGCATAAAAGAATTCAGAGAAGATTCAAATATTATTCATAGATAGACTTGATCATAAACCCACAATTCATCGGTCTCAACAAACACACTGCAAAAGGAAGATTACATCGAATAGATCTCCACAAGAGAGGGGGAGAACTTTGTATTGAGATTCAAAGAGAGAGAAGAAGCCATCTAGCTACTAACTATGGACCCGAAGGTCTGAGGTAAACTACTCACACTTCATCGGAGGGGCTAGGATGATTTAGAAGCCCTCCATGATGACAGCCCTCTTCTCGCGGAGCTCCGGAACAGGCCCCAAGATGGGATCTCGTGGATACAGAAAGTTGCGGCGGTGGAATTAGGTTTTTGGCTCCTCTTCTGATCGTTTGGGGGTACGTGTGTGTATATATAGGAGGAACGAGTACGTCGGTGGAGCATCGAGGGGCCCACAAGGCAGGGGGCACGCCCAAGGGGGGCGGCCCCCACCCTCGTGACCACCTCTTTGATCCCTTGCAGTAGGGTCCAAGTCTCCTGGATCACGTTCGGTGAGAAAATCACGTTCCCGAAGATTTTATTCCGTTTGGACTCCGTTTGATATTCTGTTTATCTGAAACACGCCAAAAGGGGTGGAGGGGATACGTATTTGTTGTTCTGGTCGATTAGGGGGTGCGGAAATAGCTAGAACTGAATGCGGAAAGTATGGAAAAACATCTTGTAATGTATTTAACCAGAAAATCGATTATGCTCCTGCGGAAGTATCTACTTGTAACGGAATTTCAGGTGTCAAAGTGCGGATCTCATATAGTCAAAATAAGAAATAGGCAAAAAAACAGCAATTCTAGGCTGGGCCTCCGGTTAATAGGTTAGTCCCAAAAATAATATAAAAGTGGAAAAATAAAGCCCAATATAGTCCAAAACTGTAGATAATATGGCATGGAGCAATCAAAAATTATAGATGCGTTGGAGACGTATCAGGCATCCCCAAGCTTAATTCCTGCTCGTCCTTGAGTAGGTAAATGATAAAAACAGAATTTTTGATGCGGAGTGCTACTTGGCATAATTTCAATGCAAATCTTCTTAATTGTGGTATGAATATTCAGATTAGAAAGATTCAAGACAAAAGTTTATATTGACATAAAAAATAATAATACTTCAAGCATACTAACAAAGCAATTATGTCTTCTCAAAATAACATGGCCAAAGAAAGTTATCCCTACAAAATCATATAGTCTGGCTATGCTCCATCTTCCCCACACAAAGTATTTAAATCATGCACAACCCCGATGACAAGCCAAGCAATTGTTTCATACTCTAACTTTTTCAAAACTTTTTCAATCTTCACGCAATACATGAGCGTGAGCCATGGATATAGCACTATAGGTGGAATAGAATGGTGGTTGTGGAGAAGACAAAAAGGAGAAGAAAGTCTCACATCGACTAGGCGTATCAACGGGCTATGGAGATGCCCATCAATAGATATCAATGTGAGTGAGTAGGGATTGCCATGCAACGGATGCACTAGAGCTATAAATGTATGAAAGCTCAACAAAAGAAACTAGTGGGTGTGCATCCAACTTGCTTGCTCACGAAGACCTAGGGCAATTTGAGGAAGCCCATCATTGGAATATACAAGCCAAGTTCTATAACGTAAAATTCCCACTAGTATATGAAAGTGACAACATATGATACTCTCTATATGAAGAACATGGTGCTACTTTGAAGCACAATATATGAGACTTGCTATATCATGGTGCTACTTTGAAGCACAAGTGTGGAAAAAAGGATAGTAGCATTGCCCCTTTTTTATTTTTTTATTTTTTTGGGCCTTCTTTTTTTTCTTTGGCCTTCCCTTTTTTTGGGACAATGCTCTATTGAATGATGATCATCACACTTCTATTTATTTACAACTCAATGATTACAACTCGATACTAAAACAAAGTATGACTCTATATGAATGCCTCCGGCGGTGTACCGGGATATGCAATGAATCACGAGTGACAAGTATGAAAGAATTATGAACGGTGGCTTTGCCACAAATACTGTGTCAACTACATGATCATGCTAAGCAATATGACAATGATGGATGTGTCATGACGAACTAGATGGTGGAATGTTGCATGGCAATATATCTCGGAATGGCTATGGAAATGCCATAATAGGTAGGTATGGTGGCTGTTTTCAGGAAGGTATATGGTAGGTGTATGATACCAGCGAAAGTTGCATGGTATTAGAGAGGCTAGCAAGGGTGGAAGGGTGGGAGTGCGTATAATCCATGGACTCAACATTAGTCATAAAGAACTCATATACTTATTGCAAAAGTTTAGAAGTTATCAAAGCAAAGTATTACACGCATGCTCCTAGGGGGATAGATTGGTAGGAAAAGACCATCGCTCGTCCCCGACCGCCACAAATAAGGAAGACAATCAATAAATAAATCATGCTCCGACTTCATCACATAACGATTCACCATACGTGCATGCTACGGGAATCACAAACTTCAACACAATTATTCTTTAAATTCACAACTACTCAACTAGCATGACTTTAATATTATCACCTCCATATCTCAAAACAATTATCATGCTTCAATCTTTTCTTAGTATTCAACACACTCAAAAGAAAGTTTCACAAATCTTGAATACCAAGCATATTATTATTAGGCAAATTACCATGTTATTAAGAGACTCTCAAATTAATTTAAGTGAAGCATGAGAGATCAATAGTTTCTTTAAAACGAATCCACCATCGTGCTCTAAAAGATCTAAGTGAAGCACATAGAGCAAAATTATCTAGCTCAAAAGATGTAAGTGAAGCACACAGAGCAAAATTATCTAGCTCAAAAGATATAAGCGAAGCACACAGAGCAAAATTATCTAGCTCAAAGGATATAAGTGAAGCACAAAGGATATAAGTGAAGCACATAGAGCAAAATTATCTAGCTCAAAAGATATAAGTGAAGCACATAGAGCGTTCTATCAAATTTTAATTCATGTATGGCTCTCTCAAAAGGTGTGTACAGCAAGGATGATTGTGGCATACTAAAAAACAAATACACAAATAATACAAGACGCTCCAAGCAAAACACATATCATGTTGGTGAATAAAAATATAGCTCCAAGTAAATTACCGATGGAAGTGGACGAAAGAGGGGATGCCTTCCGGGGCATCCCCAAGCTTGGAATTTTTGGTGTCCTTGGATTACCTTGGGGGTGCCATGGGCATCCCCAATCTTAGGCTCTTTCCACTCCTTGTTCCATGATCCATCAAAAGAATTCACCCAAAACTTGAAAACTTCACAACACAAAACTCAAAATAGAAAACTCGTGAGCTCCGTTAGCGAAACAAAACAAAAGACCACTTCAAGGTACTGTAATGAACTCATTATTTATTTATATTGGTGTTAAACCTACTGTATTCCAACTTCGATATGGATTATAAACTATTTTACTAGCCATAGATTCATCAAAATAAGCAAAAACACATGAAAAACAGAATCTGTCAAAAACAGAACAGTCTGTAGTAATCTGTAGCTAGCGCAAGATCTGCAACCCCAAAAATTCTAAAATAAATTTCTGGACGTGAGTAATTCATCTATTAATGATATGAAAAAAGAATTAACTAAATATCACTTTTCAAATAAAAATGACAGCAGTTCTCGTGAGCGCTAAAGTTTCTATTTTTTACAGCAAGTTCAACAAGACTTTCCCCAAGTCTTCCCAACGGTTCTACTTGGAAAAAACACTAATTAAACACAAAAAACACAACCAAAACAGAGGCTAAATAATTTATTTATTACTAAATAGGCGCAAAAAGCAAGGAATAAAAATAAAATTGGGTTGCCTCCCAACAAGCGCTATCGTTTAACGCCCCTAGCTAGGCATAACGAGCAAGGATAGATCCAGGTATTTCCATCTTTGGTAGGCAATCCATAAGTGGCTCTCATGATAGTTTCATATGGTAATTTTATTTTCTTTCTTGGAAATTGTTCCATGCCCTTTTTTAGAGGAAATTGAAATCTAATATTCCCTTCCTTCATATCAATAATCGCACCAACTGTTCTAAGGAAAGGTCTACCAAGAATAATAGGGCAAGAAGGATTGCAATCTATATCAAGAACAATGAAATCTATGGGCACATAATTCCTATTTTCAATAATAAGAACATCATTAATTCTTCCCATAGGTTTCTTAATAGTGGAATCCGCAAGATTCAAGTTTAGAGAGCAATCATCAAAATTACGAAAATCTAGTAAATCACACAAAGTCTTGGGAATAGTAGAGACACTAGCACCCAAATCACACAAAGCATAAAACTCATGATCTTTAATTTTAATTTTAATAGTTGGTTCCCACTCATCATAGAGTTTTCTAGGGATAGAAACTTTCAACTCAAGTTTTTCTTCATAAGATTGCATCAAGGCATCAACAATATGTTCAGTGAAGGCTTTATTTCGACTATAAGCATGTGGAGAATTTAGCACGGATTAGAACAAGGAAATACAATAAATCAAAGAGCGATTTTCATAATTAAATTCCTTGAAATCCAATATAGTGGGTTTAGCAACATCTAGATTTTTATTTCTTTCAATCCCACTTTCATCAATTTCATCATTAAGATCTAAACACTCCGAATTTTTAGAATGCCTTCTAGGTAAAGGAAGATCATATTCAGTTTCATCAAGATTCATATTTCAAAATAAAGATTTAATTGGACACACATCAATAACTTTTAGATCTTCATCTTGATTTTCATAGGAATTGGAAGAACACGCTTTAATAAAGGCATCTTTGGAAGCACGCATCCTAGCGGTTCTTTCCTTACACTCATCAATTGAAATTCTCATGGCTTTTAGAGACTCATTAATATCATGCTTAGGTGGAATAGATCTAAGTTTCAAAGCATCAACATCAAGAGAAATTCTATCAACGTTCCTAGCCAAATCATCAATCTTAAGCAATTTTTCTTCAATCATAGCATTAAAATTCTTTTGCAAAGAAATAAATTCTTTAATATTAGATTCAAAATCAGAGGGCATCTTATTATAATTTCCATAAGAGTTGTTCTAGGAATTCCCATAATTATTAGAAGGATTACTAGGATATGGCCTAGGATTAAAAATCCCTCTATAAGCATTGTTACCAAAATTATTCCTACCAACAAAATTCACATCCATAGATTCATTATTATTATCAATCAAAGTAGACAAAGGCATATCATTAGGATTAGAAGAAACACTCTTAGTAGTAAATAATTTCATAAGTTCATCCATCTTTCCACTCAACACATTAATTTCTTCTATCGCATGCACTTTTTTATTAGAAGTTCTTTCAGTATGCCATTGAGAATAATTAACCATAATATTATCTAGGAGTTTAGTATCATCTCCTAAAGTGATTTCCACAAAAGTGCCTCCCACGGCCGAATCTAAAAGATTTCTAGAAGCAAAATTCAATCCGGCATAAAAAATTTGTATAATCATCCACAAATTCAAACCATGAGTAGGGCAATTACGTATCATTAATTTCATTCTCTCCCAAGCTCGTGCAACATGTTCATGATCAAGTTGTTTAAAGTTCATTATATCATTTCTAAGAGATATGATCTTAGCGGGAGGAAAATACTTAGAGATAAAAGCATCTTTGCATTTGTTCCATGAATCAATACTATTCTTAGGCAAAGACGAAAACCAAGCTTTAGCACGATCTCTAAGTGAAAAAGGAAATAGCTTCAATTTAACGACATCATTATTGACATCTTTTTTATTTTGCATATCACATAAATCAATGAAGCTCTTCAGATGAGTAGCGGCATCTTCACTAGGAAGGCCGGCGAATTGATCTTTCATAACAAGATTCAACAAAGCAGTATTAATTTCACCAGATTCAGGATCGGTAAGAGGAGCAATCGGAGTGCTAAGGAAATCATTATTATTGGTATTGTGAAGTCACACAATTTGGTAGTATCTTGAGCCATCGCGACAAACAAGCAATCTAACACACGGGCAAACAAAAAGCAAGCGGACAAAAGAGGCAAACAGAGATGGAGGAAAGAGAGAGAGGGCGAATAAAACGGCAAGGGTGAATTGGGGGGAGAGGAAAACGAGAGGCAAATGACAAATAATGTAATGCGAGAGATAGGGATTGTGATGGGTACTTGGTATATTGACTTTTTGCATAGACTCCCCGGCAACGGCGCCAGAAATCCTTCTTGCTATGTCTTGAGTTTGCGTTGGTTTTCCCCGAAGAGGAAGGGATGATGCAGCAGAGTAGCGTAAGTATTTCCCTCAGTTTTTGAGAACCAAGGTATCAATCCAGTAGGAGCCCACGCTCAAGTCCCTCGTACGTGCACAAAGCGATAGCTACTCGCAACCAACGCGATTAGGGGTTGTCAAGCCCTTCACGGTCACTTACGACAGTGAGATCTGATAGATAGAATATTTTTGGTATTTTTGATATGAAGATGCAAAGTAAAAAGTAAAATAAAAGTAAATAGAAAAACAATATAAAAGTGATGGAGATTGATATAATGAGAATAGACCCGGGGGCCATAGGTTTCACTAGTGGCTTCTCTCAAGAGCATAAGTATTCTACGGTGGGTGAACAAATTACTATTGAGCAATTGATAGAATTGAGCATAATTATGAGAATATCTAGGCATGATCATGTATATAGGCATCACGTCCGCGATAAGTAGATCGAAACGATTATGCATCTACTACTATTACTCCACTCATCGACTGCTATCCAGCATGCATCTAGAGTATTAAGTTAAAAACAGAGTAACGCCTTAAGCAAGATGACATGATGTAGAGAGATAAATTCATGCAATATGAAATAAACCCCATCTTGTTATCCTAAGATGGCAACGATACAATACGTGCCTTGCTGCCCCTTCTGTCACTGGGTAAGGACACCGCAAGATCGAACCCAAAGCTAAGCACTTCTCCCATGGCAAGAACTACCAATCTAGTTGGCCAAACCAAACGGATAATTCGAAGAGACTTGCAAAGATAACCAATCATGCATAAAAGAATTCAGAGAAGATTCAAATATTATTCATAGATAGACTTGATCATAAACCCACAATTCATCGGTCTCAACAAACACACCGCAAAAAGAAGATTACATCGAATAGATCTCCACAAGAGAGGGGGAGAACTTTGTATTGAGATTCAAAGAGAGAGAAGAAGCCATCTAGCTACTAACTATGGACCCGCAGGTCTGAGGTAAACTACTCATACTTCATCGGAGGGGCTAGGATGATGTAGAAGCCCTCCATGATGACGGCCCTCTTCTGGCGGAGCTCCGAAACAGGCCCCAAGATGGGATCTCGTGGATACAGAAAGTTGCGGCGGTGGAATTAGGTTTTTGGCTCCTCTTCTGATCGTTTGGGGGTACGTGTGTATATATAGGAGGAAGGAGTACGTCGGTGGAGCACCGAGGGGCCCACGAGGCAGGGGCGCGCCCTAGGGGGGCGCCCCCCACCCTCGTGACCACCTCTTTGATCCCTTGCAGTAGGGTCCAAGTCTCCTGGATCACGTTCGGTGAGAAAATCACGTTTCCGAAGATTTTATTCCGTTTGGACTCCGTTTGATATTCTGTTTATCCGAAACACTGAAATAGGCAAAAAAAACAACAATTCTGGGTTGGGCCTCCGGTTAATAGGTTAGTCCCAAAAATAATATAAAAGTGGAAAATAAAGCCCAATATAGTCCAAAACAGTAGATAATATAGCATGCAGGAATCAAAAATTATAGATACGTTTGAGACGTATCAGCTTCCGCTTGAAGGTTGTCGAGATACATGACATGTACATGGCGGTAAGTGGCAAGAGTGTGTGTGAAGAAGTACACCCCTGCAGGGTTAGCATGATCTATTCGAATAGCCGCGTCCGCGGTAATGGACTACTGGGTTGCTTACATAGTTCATAGACAAGTGAAAGTGGATACTCTAAAATGCGCAAGATAAGTGTGAGTGCTATGTATGGCCTTCTCGTAGGGAGACGGGAGCGGGTCCATAGTGGTGTATTGATATGGTGAATACATGGACTTGTGTGCGCCACCTCAAAAGTGTTACCAGCAGTCGTAGTATAGGATAGCCACTAAGTCAAAGCTGGCTTGCTGCAGTTAAACTCCACCACCCCCTTCGTTGATACTAATGCATATATACCTAGTTCTGATGTAAGTCTTGGTGGGTACATTTGTACTCATGTTTGCTTAATTTATGTTTTTGTAGAGAGACTTCAGTCTCACTAGTAGTTCCACGTGGACTTTGGTGTTTAGCTTGTTACCTCAGCTACGATCTCGTACCCTTGGGATGGTCTTGTAGATAATCAGGCTTCTTAGCCTTTTTTCATTTCTAGTTATCTGCACTCATACATGTTATGATTCTGTTGCATGTATGCTTTGTGTGTTGGGTCACATGACCCATGATTTTAATTCTTACTATGTATGACTCTTCGGAGTCTTCTGAATAAATACTTTGAGTCGTAGAGTTTTGTTTTGATGCCATGTTGTATTTGCACATATCGAGCATATTGTGTGTATGATTATAAAATGCTTGGTTTGTGAGGGATCCGATAATCTAGTTGTTTATTCTTGGTAACCTCTCTTATGGGGAAATGTCTCCTAGTGCTTCCACTGAGCCATGGTAGCTTGCTACTGCTCCGGAACACTTAGGTTGGCCGGCATGTGTCCTTCTTCGTTCCTATGTCTGTCCCTTCAGGGAAATGTCACATGTTGTTCCTTTAAGTCCTTGTAGCTTGCTACGACTTGGGTTCATACTTTGATGACCGACACGTTCGTTGCTGGGTCATGTATGCCTGTCCCTGTAAGTTAGTGCCACCTTGGGTTCATGATTAGTCATGTCGGCTCGGGTTCTCTGTCATATGGATGCTAGCGACACTATCATATACGTGAGCCAAAAGGCGCAAACGGTCCTGGGCCAGTTAAGGTGGCACCCGTGGGGATACCGTGCATGAGGCCACAAAGTGATATGATGTGTTACATGCTAGATCAGTGTGACTTAGGATCAGGGTCCTGACAGCTTTGGTATCAGAGCCTAACTGCCTATAGGACTACCAAGCCAAACTGGTCGAAGTCGAGTCTAGAAATGCTTTAGTTGTATAAGGGAATTGATTGGGGAAGGGAACGTAAGGCTCTTTTTACTCCTTTACGTTATGCCCTTCTGATCTACGTCATCCTCTTCTCTTTTACGGGGATTAAGAACTAGGATTCTCATTTTTCTATCAGGATGACAAGTTACTATCTTGGAGACTTATAGGATAGATGGTTTCAAGCCCAGTTCAGTTCCTACTACTTTTGTGTATCGTCAGTTGGTCTCGGAACCTTGATATTGTGATGTTAAGTGGTTATGCCACCAATTTGTAGGATGTCTCAAATCTTTTTAAGCATTTACAACCGTTATGTTGTCTGCGTCATCCCAGGTTTCTAACTAGTCTTGTGCATTTGCAAATCCCTTCTTCCCGTTCCCGATGTTCCTTTGCGCCAGATTAACCACACTAATCATTGAGTTGTGGTACTCCATTACCTCGACATATATGTCGGTGCTATTATTATGACCCTAAGTGTCTTAGAGAATCACCTAGTAAACTAGCCATGTTTTGTGTTCCCAGTGTGATGATTCTGGCCTTCATTCTCAAAAGCATCTCGTGATGCCATTTAGTATGTTGGTATTCTATTTATCGGTCCTTAAACCCAAGATTCACACTACCTACCTTGTGTTGATAGTGTTTGCTCATTCCTTTAGGATACTAGAAACCTTTGTGATAGTCTTTGAGGTCTGTGGTATATCGTTCTTCAAATACCATGAACCATTATTGCAGAAGTTCTTTTGAACCAAAAGATCACAACTAGAGTGCTCTTGATGAGTTCTCCATTCTGCATTGTGAATCAGCCAGTCCTCCTCTTCTGCATGGGTTATTCAGAAGAAATGTTGAGCTTTGTTCGACATCCTAATCTATGCATCCACAACTCAGAAAGTTATATGTTCCTTTGAGTTGTCCCTCTTCAGTTGTATTCCGACCATCATCTATTAGTTGATAGTCAAGAGTATGTGTGCAATTGTGTTCATCGATGCCTATTATTCTTGTGGTCCGTCAAGACGTTCTATTTCAGAATGACTAGGAGAAACAAACTCCAGTACCTCATCCATTTCTAGGATTGGCTCAAAGCAGTTGTATTCCGCAGATCAAAATGCCAATCCAGCTTTTGTCTGTTCTACCTTGGAGTGTCACCTCCTTCATGTCAGAAATGTCATGAGAATTGCACAACCTCTTATGAATTCGTGATACGGTGATACTTATTGCCATCATTGTTCATTCCTCGGTCCCGTGTTGTCGTAACCAGAATGCCGACAAGTGAACTATGATGTATGAAATCAATACTCCTAGCAACTATGTTGCTTGGTAGCTAAAGGACAATAATTTGATTCTTAGCATGTTGGTTATTGAATCATCATCCTAAGATTGATCGTACTACCTAGTCCATATTTCTAGTGCACTCTTCGATCAAAGAATTAGGACTATGTCAATTCCTTTTTTTATCACATCATCCTGCCTTGGAAGCAAGATTGCTCCCAAGCTTAATAACATATCGGTGGTTTGTGATTTTCTGAATATCCTCTCGGAAGTATTACCAGGTTGTCCCCTGACCGTTATGTTGAGTTCGTGATCAAGTTGGTTTCTTGGAAACCACCCCTTCTCCAGGAATCTGTGTTGGATACCCCTGAGCTAGTTGGTTAAGCTAAACAATAACCTGGAGAGTTGGAAGATAAAGGCTTTATCTGACTTAGTTCATTTTGAAAGGGATATCCTTGTGTTGTGTGTTTGTTGAAGAAAGATGGTATCTTCATCGATTGATCCTCGTGATCAATTGTCGGCGTTATTGTCTTATCCAATCTTTGATTTGAGCATGGACTATCATAAAATCAAATTAGAACCAACAATGATCGTAATGTTGTCTTACTCGTGGTTGTCTCCTCGAGCATACACCATTATATCTTTTGGGTCTGACTAATGCTATCACCGTGTTTATTTAATTGTGGAATTCCATCTATATGGAAACCTGGATGGATTGTTGTTGAGCCCATTGACAACATTTTCATCTTGTCCATGATTCATGTTGAACATCTAAGTTAGAGTTGGAAACTTTTGAAAGCATTTTCTTCATGTTAGCTCATGAAGCATATGTTCGGATGAAAGAAGTGACTTCCTCTAATTCATGTGCATTTGATGCAAGTTGCCGCCATGAATTCAAGAAAGTCAATGTTGCTTCCTCTGGAATCATCCCAAGTTAGTCATGCATGTGCGAAGTATACTTTGGTTTGTGAGATTAGCTACCTCCATTCCACATGTATTTCCTAGCACACCAATCCACTGATTGATTTGTTCAAGATAAAGGAGTCTATTCTAAGGTGAATTCTTTGGACTTCCACGCGTGGAGACTTCGATATCATTAATTATGGTTCCCTACCAGAACTCGGTAGCGTTTTGTTGTAAAACTACTATGTGGTCATGCTTGTCTGGGACAGCGTGTTCACACGTGTGTAGCAGAACTAGCTCATGTTTTGGAGCTTACTATCGTAGTTCGTTTCCCGAGAATCTTGCAATGTCATCTCGTGGATTTGTATTGCAACCTTTCACTTTCAGACATGCTGAGTCTGGAGTATCCTGTGATCAACCAGATCTGAATCGCGGGCAGATATAATGGTTGGACCGTTTCCCAAGAATTATAATATTGGTTCTATAAACTGGTGAAGTGGATGTTGTTGCTACCCCACCTAGCCAGAAGGTCAATTATTGTAGTATCTTGATTCGGCAATTTAGCCACCTCCCCATGAGGATGTCATATGACTTATTCTAGAAGTTGTTCCTTATGGATCCTTATCTTCTAGAAGTCTGGCCTATACTTGATGGCCTAATTAATGCTTTAAGTATGACTGTGGTATGTAGAACATTAGAAGCGGAGTGCTAAATGTCTCTCGGTCGATCATCCAGATTTTGTTGCCTTGGCCCAGTCATGGTTATATCTGAGAAAGTGTTATCTTCCTTTGCATCTGCTTCCTCCATCATTATTCATCATTGTAGTATGATGTGTTGCCAGGATCCTCGGCATGGATGATGGTAAAACCTTGATGAATATGGAAATGCTCAAATTCTTGAGAGCATGCTTAGACACTAGGTTATATCCTCGGTATCAGTTGGAATGTGCCTTCCGTTTTCCGAGTTGTCTTATAACTCTAGTTTCCTTTACAGACTAAGTATGCCATTCTTTCGAATTCCTTCAAATGAACGTTTGTAATTTGCCTTAGGCTGGTATGAAGAGTTTCAATGATCTATGGATCAAAAGTAATTCTTTTTGCCACTTAAGGGAATAGCTCTACGAGTCACCTTCCCTAAGATGTCTCATTATGGTATCATGGGCAACTTAACTCCTCGCTACTTTGAAACCCCCTCACCATCTATTTAAGCGTGGATTTGTTGCCTACCAAATCAAACTTTTGCCATCTGTTTGTTCCATCCCTCTTGATGTGTGTTTTGTGTCTTAACTCGAGAGATGTTACTACATTTCATTCCATGAGCTAATCATGATTTGCTTGATCTTCGTGAAGATCGAATCCTGTAGAGTTTCCCTCTCTTTCCCTTGTCGTGTTGGGTGAAGATTTCGAAAGCAAAGATGTCAAGATCAATATCATGCAATGAATCAACATCTTCGAGAAGAGCAATTGGATCGAGAACATGGTGTTAGCTTTGTGTCCCCCCTGTCTTCTTATCTCACATCTTGAATCTCGGGATGAGATTCTCGTTTAGTGGGGGTGAGTTGTCACAGCCCTAGATCAGTCTTTGTTTGTCTTCGCTTGATCATCATGTCATCATGTTTAAATTCAAATGAATTTGAATTGGGAATGTTCAAACCGTAGCATCAAATGGAATTCAAATAGGTTCAACCTAAAATATTTTCAATGAACCCAAAATGCCCTTTGAAAATGTTCATGATGTCTGATAAAGGTGAAAACCTCTGCAAAAAATGATGAACATATTTCTAGGTCATTCCTGGATTTTTGAATTAAACCATAATGTGTTTGAATTGGGGCATTTGAATTCTATAAATATTCCCAATGATCCAAATATTATGGAATCACTTGGGGGCCTCTGGGATAATGCAGTTAGTGCCCATAAATATTTCCAGAATATAGTAAAATGATTTAGTCCTAAAACTAAATCAAAACAGAGAGGAAATAATTAGAAAACTGAAACAAATAATAAAAGAGAGAGAGAGAGAGAGAGAGAGAGAGAGAGAGAGAGAGAGAGTGTGCTCACCTGGCACAGCCCCCAGGGCCAGCACTGTTGGCCCAGCCCACAGGGGCATGCCTGTCTTCTTCCTTCAGCAAGTAGGCAGAGGAGAGGCGTGGCGCACACGTGCGGCTTTGGCCACCTCCTGCTTCCACCTGGGAGCCCTGATCCTTTCCTTGTTGCCGCCCTGGACCCCTCTATGCCTCTCCCTGTTACTCTCTACTCTCGCTCCCTCCTCTAACCTTCTCTCTCGCGCACAACCGAGAGCAACTTCGCCGCCGTTCAAGTTTTCTGCGCCCACCGCCGTCCCCTTACCCCATGGCCGTGTCCTATAGCTCCGCCTCGACGCCGTGGAGCGCCAAGACGAAGAACGCGCCCTCGGATGCCTGGAGCCATCGCCCTCAAGCTCGTCACCGCCGCATCTAGCCGCCGGGGGTCGCCGTCAATTCGTGCGCTGGAAGTGGTCCCCAAGCCCGTTGAGACTGCCATTGACCCATCTGTAGCTCCGCCGTCGTTTCACTCTCTTCCCCCTGTCATTTGCGACCCCTAACCGCTCCAGCCACCGAGCCGAGAGCTCGCCGCCGCACGGTTTTGTCGCTGTCGTGGCCTGAGCTCAAACCACCCACGCCCTTGCACCATATCGCACTCCTGGTGCCTCCAGGAGGCCTCCTAGCTCCTCTACTCGCTCGTCTGCTTGCTCTAGCGTCGCGCTCGCACGGAGCCGAGCTCCGGCCACCGCTTCGCTCGCTGCCGCCGATGCCACAGCCCACCCCATCACTTGCCACGGCCACCACCTGAAGCGCCACGACAGCCGCTCTCGAACGCACCCAGCCGCGCAAGCTCTCGTGGCCGGAGATAGCCAGAGGAGGAGCACCGCCACGTCTGCTTACCGTCGGCGATTAGATGATGTGGCACTCGCTTAAATAGCACTAATCACCGATCAGTTTAATCCCACGGGTCAATGACAACCGGGCCCCACACCGTTAATTAACCACACAACATAATTCCTATTTAGTTTTAATTAATCACAGTGGCCCCACGCGTCAGCGTTGACCGCGTTGACATGGCGTTTGACCGGGCCCCCATGTTTGTGACCCTATCCACTACTGTGAGACTGGCTAGTGTGCCCCACTGGTCAGGTTTGACTTGGCTAACCGTGTCGATCGCTGACGCGGGCATGACGCAATGCTGACGCATTAAGTGATTTTCTGGATTTAAGTAATCCAGGAATTTTCATAAATTTGCCTAAACTTCTAAAGATCATAGAAAGTAAACAGTAGCTCAAAATGAAATAATTTATATATGAAAAATGATTAGAAATATCCAATCTATCTATCGGTACTGTTTTCATGCATGTTTGAACAACTTATGCCTGTTGATCAGGTCAAATCAATTAAATGACATTTAAACAATTACATATGGAGTTTGATTTTGGACCTAGGGTTCAAACCAACTTCATTTAAATCGTTACTAGTTGCATTAGCTCAAATCACAGCATATTGCCATGTGATATTCATGCATCATATTGTTGCATTGCATTGATTGTGTTCCTTCTCTGTTTGTCGGTGTTGTTCCCCCTCAGTAGACGTTGTTCCGACAATGAGTTCGATGACACCTATGAAGAGCTATTACTATCTTCAGAAGTGCCAGGCAAGTAAACCCCCATTGAGCATTCTGATACAAACCCACTCTCTCGTTCTTGCTCTCTTTTACTGCATTAGGACAACAACGTTTCAACTGTTTCATTATGTGGTAGTTGAACCCCTTTCTTCTGCATGACCTGCCTTTGCCATAGTAAATAGTTGAAACCCACTAGCATGAGTAGGATTTGTTTGAGCCATGGTGTGCCTACTCATTCATGCTTGCTTGTTATGCCTGCTATGCTTAGAGTTGTGTCAGGTCTGATTCATCTAGGATGGATTGGAATGGTGTGAACATGTCCTACTGTTGAGAGCTAAGTGTGTGAACACGATTTGGTAAAGGTAGTGGTGAGAGGCCATGTAGGAGTACATGGTGGCTTGTCTCATTGAAACCGTCCTCAGGAACTGAGTTCTGTGTTTGTGATCCAAGACAGTTACTACCACACATTGGAATGCTTAAGTGCCCCTCTTGACTTACTAATCGCCTTTATCTCTGTCCAGGAGTTGCAACTGGTTTCTGGTGTTTGTAGGATATGCATTGGGGGCGTGCGTAGCACTAACCCTAGGGGTTGGCTATGATGCTATAGAGACACGAGGCACGGTGTACCGAGATGCCCATTTGGTGCCTCGGGAACCCTGCTCTCATCGTTTAGGGCCGTGAGTGAAACCCCGGTCGGATCTCCTTGTGGATGGAACCCGAATAGGCGATAAACCTGGACTAGAGACTTGTGTGGTTAGTCAGATCGTGGCCGACACCCTCGCCAGGCTTCCGCTTGAAGGTTGCCGAGATACATGACGTGTACATGGCGGTAAGTGGCGAGAGCGTGTGAGTGAAGAAGTACACCTCTGTAGGGTTAACATGATCTATTCAAATAGCCGCGTCTGCGGTAATGGACTACTGGGTTGCTTACATAGTTCATAGACAAGTGAAAGTGGATACTCTCAAATGCGCGAGATAAGCGTGAGTGCTATGGATGGCCTTCTTGTAGGGAGACGGGAGTGGATCCATAGTGGTGTATTGATATGGTGAATATGTGGACTCGTGTGCACCACCTCAAAAGAGTTACCAGCAGTCGTAGTACATGATAGCCACTAAGTCAAAGCTGGCTTGCTATAGTTAAACTCCACCACCCCCTTTGTTGATACTGATGCATATGTAGCTAGTTTTGATGTAAGTCTTGCTGGGTGTTGGGGATATTACTACCAGTATGACCCGCCCAGGAGGGGCCGGGTCAATCCTAATGGCGGGTTACATAAGAAGCCCAATATACATTCAAGATGATAGTTTATTAAACATATAGAAGGCCCAAAGGCCTGGGGCCGGCTTAAGGCCCGATATTGTAAACCGTCGTATGTAAGGAAAGACTTGTAAAGAAAGGCATGTAAAGAAAGTCACCGAGCCAAACACGGTTATGAGCCGGCCGGGACTCTGTAGGCCACCAGGCGTCAACCCATGTATATAAGGGGACGACCTGGTGGTGGCTTAGGGCAAGAAACAACCAAATCGATATCCAAGCCGGTGAGTTGAGCCCCTTGGAGATTGAAACCTCAGCAATACCAATCCCAACTAGACGTAGGCTTTTACCTTCATCGTAAGGGGCCGAACTAGTATAAAAACCCTCTCATGTCCTTTGTCCCGATTAACCCCTTTAAGCTTCCTAGTGCGATGGCCCTATGACTAAGTCCTTGCTCTAGAACATCTGCCGTGTCAACTCCACGAAAGTTGGCGCCCACCGTGGGGCCAGCGCATGGTGGATTTGAGTTCTTGAAGGGCAACTTCGAAGGGCTCAAGGGATACGATGTGGGCTGGATGACCAAGAGTCGTCACGGCAAGCTCTACATCGACGATGAAGGCTAGGGCCCCGAGGCCGGCTCAATCGAGTACGGGTACCGGGTCCCCTTTGGCGGAATTCACGTCTTCATCGGCCGGATCGGCGAGTCAGGCCCTGAGCCGGACGTCCACACCAACCTCATCGAAACGGCTCAGCGCGCCAGGACCGCCCGTGTTGAATCTGTCGTGGAACATGCCTTCGTATGCTACATCCACGGCGGTGAATACTCTGAAGGATCGGCGAAAGGCGGGGAGATGGCCATCTGCTTTGATACTACATCATCAACAGGTGAGACGGACTCGTTGTACCAGCTGCAAGACAGCATGCTCGGGGGCTGTTCCGATGGCAGCAGTATTCCGGACCCCCTTGAGCCGCCGAATTGGGCCGGAGTCTTCATGGAGGGGACGTAGCCCGGGCAGAACTCTACCGCATTGGCAGCAGCAGCTACCGGGTCGACAGCAGCCGGGTCAGGAGACCCCGCGCGCCCCCCGGCTCAGATTCTAATGGACCTCATGGATCGGCTAACGACTTTGTTAACCGCTGTGGTAGAGCCGACGGATAAAGCCTAGCACGACGCAGAAGTAGCACGCGTGCGGGAGGAGATGGTGCAAGCTAAGGAAAATCTAGCCACATAGGAAACCCGAATGGCAGCAGAACGAGCAGCTCTGGATGCTCGTGCTCAGCAACTTCAAGCAGAAACTTTCCGGCTCTCGGTGGATCTTAACGCATCAAACGAGGTCATGAGGAGGAGGCATCAGAAAACTCAGTCACGTCTGCCTCTAACGCTGGATCTGAGAAACCTGTTCCATACACCCAGGGCTGGGGCGAGTCACACGCCGGAGGCAAACCGGGTCACAACACCCGGTACACCAGTGCAGCCACGCGCCATGGAGCCACCTCGTGTGAATACAGCTCCTCCTCGTTATGTGTCGACACCTCCGGGTCACTTCTCTAACCCCCTGGAAAACCTCATCGCAGCGTCGGCTCGTTTGGTGGCTCTCCCAATGGAAGGCAACTCTCCAGCAGCAATTGAAACCCGGAGGGTAAGAGAACTACTTCAGACAGCTCTGGCCCAGCAGGACACATACTCCTACAGTCGAGACAGGATTCATTCAACTCCACGACACTGGGTACATTTGTACTCATGTTTGCTTAATTTATGTTTTTGCAGAGAGACTTCAGTCTCACTAGTAGTTTCGCATGGACCTTGACGTTTAGCTTGTTACCTCGGCTACGATCTTGTACCCTCGGGAGGGTCTTGTAGATAATCATGCTTCTCAGCCTTTTTCGTTTGTAGTTGTCTGCACTCAGACATGTTATGCTTCTGTTGCCTGTATGCTTTGTGTGTTGGGTCATGTGACCCTGATTGTAATTCTTACTATGTATGACTCTTCAGAGTCTTCTGAATAAATACTTTGAGTCGTAGAGTTTTGTTGTGATGCCATGTTGTATTTGCACATATCGAGCATATTGTGTGTATGATTCTGAAATGCTTGGTATGTGTGGGATCCGACAATCTAGTTGTTTATTCTTGGTAGCCTCTCTTATGGGGAAATGTCTCCCAATGCTTCCACTGAGCCATGGTAGCTTGCTACTGCTCCGAAACACTTAGGCTGGTTGGCATGTGTCCTTCATTCCTGTGTCTGTCCCGTCGGGGAAATGTCACGTGTTGTTCCTTTAAGTCCTTGTAGCTTGCTACGACTTGGGTTCATACGTTGATGACCGACACGTTCATTGCTGGGTCATGTATGCCTGTCCCTATAAGTTAGTTCCACCTTGGGTTTACGACTAGTCATGTCGGCCCGGGTTCTCTGTCATATGGATGCTAGCGACACTATCATATACGTGAGCCAAAAGGCGCAAATGGTCCCGGGCCAGGTAAGGTGGCACCCGTGGGGATACTGTGCGTGAGGCCGCAAAGTGATATGATGTATTACATGCTAGATTGGTGTGACTTAGGATGGGGATCCTGACAATTTTCAGATTACAAAAACCTATTTCTACCATCCATACTACACTTGTTTCACCATCTCTTCGCCGAACTAGTGCACCTATACAATTTACCATTGTATTGGGTGTGTTGGGGACACGAGAGACTCTTTGTTATTTGGTTGTAGGGTTGTTTGAGGGAGACCATCTTAATCCTACGCCTCCCATGGATTGATAAACCTTAGGTCATCCACTTGAGGGAAAATTGCTATTGTACTACAAAACTATGCGCTTGGAGGCCCAACACGAGTCTACAAGAATAAGTTGCGTAGTAGACATCATACATCTAGATCAATATAAACAAGAGTAGGACATAGGTTTTTCCCTCCTTCGAGAGGGATCGAACCTGGGTAAAACATTGTCTTCCTGTTTTTGTTACCATCTGTCCAAAATCCATAGCTCAGGACCCCTACCCCGAGGTCTGTCGGTTTTCACACCGACATTGGTGGTTTCATTAAGAGTTCCACTGCGAGATCAACGAAAAGATCGATGGCTGGTCTGCATAATGACAACAATTTTTCCTGGACAAGGGATTTGTGTTCGCCATCCCCGTCTCCTTGAGCATCGCTTTGATGATTGCTTCAGTGGAATTTTGTGGAATTGAGTCTAGAACAACCCTGTAAAATTGCATCACGTTCCGCTTGAGGAATCTCCGTTCTACCAGAGCCCTATTGACCACACCATCAAACAGTAGGACAACATGAGAGCGAAAAGCCTGCCGGAGGCCATCGCCGAGAGCAGCATACACACCCTGCCACCTAGCTCCAAGCCCAGCAAAACCGGCCACTTTGCGCCTTCTGATGTCCCCACCGCCGTCAGCGCCGGCTAGGCTTTGCTTGGTGGCGCCCTCCGATGGCAGTGAGGGGAGAGGAGGAACCGATGTAGGCCTTGGGCAGCCGGACTGGGGTGCCCCGGTGCGACTCGCTAGAATCGCATGGGAATGAGATCCCTTTTTACCGGAAGTGCCGTTCTGAATTGTGGTAAATTATAATGGAGGAGAATTTTCCTTTTTGACCTTTGCAAACCCATAGATCATTTGCTTGATCCTGCACCTGATTTTGAATTGAGTTTTGCAGTAATAAGAATTGACCATAGGCTTGAGTGGACATTGATGTGTAAAACAACTAAGAGGGGTCTTGCTAAGGTTTCCATTCTCTGACTGGAATAAATTCATCCAATGCATATGAGTGAAGTTCAGGAAATTTGTTTTTGAGAGGTTGATCCAGCCATGTATCATGCCATAACATCATAGTACCTCAATTTCCCATTTTGCAAATAGCATTGTCTTTATATTCCTTCAGCAGTTTCAGATAACTCTTCCACCAAGATGATCCTTCCAACTTATCACCTAGGACTGAGTTGGAATAGTAGGTCTCCCAAGTCAACTCCACCCATGGAAGACGATGCTTGTTTATGAATTTGTGAATGTTCTTCATTAGCAGGGCCTTGTTATGAGTTGTCACATCTAATATGCCGAGTGCACCTTGGTCTTTGGGTCTGCAAACCTTGTCCCATGCAATCATAGCAGGGCCAGCAATGATTTGTCCAAATTTTCTCCACAGGAAAGCTCTTAGGTATTTATTGATTTGAGAGGTGATTGAGGCAGGCAATGGAAGTATGCTCATGAAGAAGATTGGTAAAGCAGAAAGAACTGACTTGATTAAGAGCAGTCTTTCATCATAAGATAACATGGTTGAGCATCCTGATAGTCTTCTCTCAATTTGCTGACAAATAGGGGTGAAATCTTCAACCTTGAGTCTATTTGCACTAAGGGGGAGTCCCAAGTATGTGAAAGGGAATTTTCCTTGTTTGCAGCCCAAGATATTAAGGACTTGAAGAACCACTAATTTAGCAAGACTAATAAATAATACCATTATATTTGTCTTGGAAGTATTTTTCTGCCCTATGTTTCTATACAAATTTTGTAGACATATGATGAACGAAAACCACAATGAAAAATCAAACGCTCAAGTAGTTCCGGGGTCAAGCAGACCCCTATGGGAGTTTAGATGTGGGTTCTCTTTTGGAACATCCGCGGCTTCGGCCATGATGGCCATTGCCGCCAACTCATTGAGTACATGCGTGACGAACACATCGACATCATCGCCATCCAGGAAACCATGCGCACGGAGTTTTCCCTCCCCGAGCTAGATTATCTTAGCCCCCACCTATTCGCCTGGCACTGGCTACCTTCTAGTGGGACCACTGGGCACTCGTGTGGCATCCTTTTAGGTGTGAAGGATGCCACCTTTGAGGTTGGCAGTATGGACCGGGGCGAATTCTTCGTTAGTATGGAGATCTTCGAATGGGTGCTCAACTTAAAATGGGAGGTCGTCATTGTCTATGGACTGGCGGATCACCGCCGCTCCTCGACGTTCCTCGCTGAGCTCCAACGGAAGGTCTCCACCTCCCCCCTCCCGGTGATTGTGGGAGGGGAATTCAACCTCATCCGCTCTCCGGATGAGAAGAGTAACAACCGTATCAACCGCCCCAGGATGCAGATGTTCAACGACTGCATCAAGGAGCTCAGCCTCCGCGAGCTTGAGCGGACTGGTGCCAGATTTACTTGGATGAACCGCCAAGCCGACCCGACAAAATCCGTGCTGGATCGCGTCCTAGTCTCCCCAGAGTGGGAACTCAGGTGCCCCTTGGCTTCACTCCGGGCAATCACCCGGATCGGGTCAGACCACGTCCCTCTCCTCCTCTCCACCGCCAACGAATGCCCCCCCATCCTGCCGCATTTTCGGTTTGAGCTTTTCTAGCTCAACCAAGCCAGTTTCCACGAGGCGGTCACGGCCAAGTGGATAACCACGCGCTCTTCCCCCCACCGTGCCATGTCCAAGGTCGACTCATGGCAGGTCTGTGCCAAGCTCGCCCGCCAATTTATGAAGGGTTGGGGTGCGAATCTGGGTAGAGACATCTGCGAGCGCAAGAAAGCCCGCCTATCTGCCATCCAGGCCTTGGACACCCGTGTGGACACTTCCGGGATCTCCCCGGATGAGTGGATCCTATGTTATGATCTTGATGATCAGCTCTCTACCATCTATACGGATGAAGAGGCATACTGGAGACTCCGCGGTACCCAATGATGGGTGCTTCGGGGCGACGCTAATACGGCATACTTCCAGGCGATTGCGAATGGGCGGCGACGACGGAACTCCATCCATTGCCTTTGGGATGGAGATTCCCAACTTGTCTGTCCATCGGACATCCGTGCCCACGTAGATGGCTTTTACAAAGCCCTATTCTCCCCCACCCATCAAGGTGCGGCCGCTCTGGCCCCCGACACCTGGTCGGGTGCCCAGTTAGTGTCCGATGCGGCTAACTCCACCTTAGTTGCACCGTTCTCCGAGGATGAGGTCCTCACGGCGATTAAGGGTATGAACCCCTCCTCGGCCCCGGGGCCGGATGGATTGCCAGTGTCCTTTTTCAAAGCATTCTCGTAGACCATCAAACCTGAGGTAATGGCCCTCTTCGACGAAGTCTTCTCAGGGACCATGGACCTCGGGCGCCTTAACTATGGGGTCATTACTCTCATCCCCAAAGTCTAGGGTGCGACTGACATTCACCAGTTCCAGCCTATCACTGTCATCAATGTGATATTCTGGATCCTGGCCAAAGGGTACGCCAATAGGATGACCCTTTTAGCTAACACAATCACTCATCCTAATCAATCGGCCTTCATTCACAGGCAATTTATTCTGGATGGAGTGTTGGTTTTCCATGAGGTCCTTCATGAAGTCTGCTCCAAACACCACTAGGCGGTCTTCCTGAAGCTTGACTTTCATAAAGCCTATGATACGGTTCACTGGCCCTTCCTTCAGGGAGTTTTGCTCTTTAAGTGAAAGTACATGTAGTCCCCATGTGTGGTTTTGGTAATTAATGACAATCCTTATGGACTAATGTTTGCACTGAGATATACATTTGAAGGTTAGTCCCATTGGAAAATGATTGAATAATAATGGAAGACAACTCCTTTGAAGCAACAATTACATTGAGATGATCAAAATGAAGTTCATTGGAGTATCTTAAGGGTCGCCATGCTTAGATCTATGGTTTGAGCCATAATGGATCAAGATCTTAAAAGGGTGATTTGAATGATGAATTCTAGCAGTGGCTCAAAGATATGATCATAAGGGACTCATGTGTCGAGTCATGATTGATCAAGTATTCAAGCAAGCTATTCAAGTGAAGAATTCAATATACCCTTCAAGACGTCAAGATTAAACATGGAGTAGAGATATAGGTTGACCAAGATGAAGCTCAAAGATCGAACTCTAAATGGTCAACACATGAGCGCAAATGATGCACCACATAGGATCTTGTGGTATGATAAGAAATTATCAATTGCACTCTGTGTACTAACCCATACTATGTGTTGTCTATGTTTTTGAGGGTTAGGTGATTCTCATGGGATCGCATCAAGAGAGAGATTTCAAGTGTCTATGAGAGGATGACATCAAGTGTTGGTGATCATGGTTGACAAGGGCAAGTTCAAGATAACCATCCCAAAGGATTACATGCTTGAAGCTTGTGGATGATCACATGATGGACAAGTGAAGATGAATACAAAGCAAAGCTTCACACATTGTGTATGGGGAAGGGACTTGAAGACTTCACCAATGTCTTGCCTTCATCTTGAGCCAAGAAGAAACATCAACATCAAGCTCAAGTGAACGGCTCGTGTCAAAGGTATTAGTTCCTTTGACGTTAGTGTTGTGGAGTGATGACCACCAAAGAAACATATACACTCAAGAATGGATTCTCGATAGCTATGTAGTCTAGCTATTTTATGATTCTTGAGTTATAGGGATCCTGCACTATTAAGACGGTATCAAAGGGGTTTGTGATGGATATCCGCAAGTCAACATCTTCTATACACAATTCCACTCATATCCTATATACCAAAGAAAAGCCAAAGCCAAATAGTTTCCCAAAATATATGATCTAACCTTTGCATACTTTGCACCCTCCATTTTGGTTTATATTGGGTGGTTCTCTATGTGAGGACCTGGAGTTTTTCCATAGCTTCAAAACAAGCCCAAGATCATCAAAATCGGAGTATGTATGAAAAAGTTGTGCATGTTTTAGTTTTGGGGTTCTTGTTGTTTTTTATTGGCCGGACATCTGGTGGCGTCCGGAAATCCGATGGCCATATCCAGTAGCAAACGGACAGATTTCCGGTACTTACAGGACATCCGGAAAGTGTCGGATGTCCGGCAAACCTGATTCGCAAATATCCTGCTACATTCGTCTGATGGCGTGCTACAGCCGTCGGACGTCCGATGCCTGTTTTACCACTGGACGTCCGACACTTTCCTAAGCAGAATTCCGCCCCAACGGCCATTTGGGGCCACACTATAAATACCCCTTCACTACTTCATGTAGGGGTTGAGCAACACAACTATCTTGACCCACACTTGAAGAAAAGCTCCCTCTCCTTTCTCCTACCTCAAATCTTAGATCCCGGAGATATTTGTGAGAGTCCTTGAGAGAGATTCCACTCAAGTGAAAATCCACTCCCTCTCCCTCGCTTGACCAAAGGAATTCGTGATTTGAGAAAGTCTTGAGCATTTCCCCCCTTGATCTTGTTACTCTTGGAAGTTGGAGACTCCTAGGCGGTAGGAGTGCTCCGGTGAGGAATCAACTTGTGATTTGTCCCCCAGAAAGCTTTTGAAGGTTTGGAGGCCGCCTCAAGGTCCACCACTAGTGGTTGGGAATCACCTTCATGGTGATATCTCAAGGAGAATAGGGTGAGCCTTCGTGGTGTTGGTGTGCCTTCGTGGTAACATCCACCTCTCTAACGGTGACTAGCTTCCCTCCAAGGAAGTGAATATCGGGATACATCATCATCACCATGACTTCGGTTATCCCTAACCCTAACTCCTTACTTGTGGTTTACCTTGGTCACTTGATCGTGCATTCACTATTCTTGTTGTCCTCATTATATTGTGTTGGTTACCATATCGTAGAGATTATTTAGGCCAACACTTTATAGTCCGCAATTCATACTTCCTACTATTGTTCTATATTGTGTTTAGTGTGAATTGCTAGCTTGTATCATTCAATTCCATATATTGTGATACAATTTGTGTAAGCTTGTATTGCCTACTTGTGGGTGTGTGTATTATTCGTTTCCATATCTCGTGATATACATTGAGTAAGTTTGTGTAACTTACTTGTGCTTACTCATATCCTCGTTGTTCTCATCTTGTTTATGCTAAGTTGTTGGTTCACTTAGTTAGCCTAGTATATTTAGGATTTGTGCTTGAAAAGTATCTGCTTAGTTTATTTCCACGTTAGGATATAGCCAAATCCGTAAAAGATTTTAAAATGCCTATTCACCCCCCTCTAGGCGACATCGTGGTCCTTTCAATTGGTATCAGAGCTAGGTCTCTCCTTATTAGGCTTAACCGCCTAGAGAGTAACGATGTCGACTAGTGAACTAGTGCACGATGACACATTTTGTTTTAATGGCGCAAATTACATTATGTGGAGATTACACATGCTTTGTCACTTTCGGACCATGGGTCAAATGCTTTGCGGATTGTAGTTGTAGTGAATTCAAATCTAAAGGATGGATAATCTCCATCACTTGATGATATGCATCTTTATTGTGAAGCTTTAAGTGTCATTCACCAAGTTATAACCTTCGAGGTGTTCAAGTCAATCTCATCTTGTTCGTTGGCTCATGAGGCTTGGACGAAAATTGAAGATATATATGGTGGGTCCAATCTTGGTGAAGATAATATTATTTTCGGGGAGTTAATGGAGGAGTTCTCCACATTTTTAAATCATGAAGAGCTCCTTATTGCCTCCACCTCCGATTACTTGCATACCTCAACATATTTAACTTCACCAACATGTGGCTTACCACAAGGTAATGACATGGTGAGTGAAAAAATATCTCGTGATGATGGTATTAAGCTCATCATTGATGATCTTGCTTATGTTGATACTAGTGATGTATCATCTATTGACACGGGCATATCTAACACCGAAAACAGCATACATTCTTGTGTAGAGAGTCCATGCATATCATCTAATGATGCAGTCATAAATTCTTGTGATGATATGCTTGGTCGTTTGTGTTGCCATATTCAAAATGTCGTGATTCCCTCTAGTTCTCTTTGTGAAACTAACCATGTAGAGGAAATCAAGAAAAATGAGGCACGCTTGGTTGATGAAGAACCCTCTTCTCCAAAAGAATCATCATCAATCCCCTATGTTCACATGTGCCTCATGGCAAGAGGTAATGACGAGGTATCATCTTCTCTTAGTGATAATGATGATAGTTGTAATGAGGAAGATGATGAAGTCTTGACTCAAAATCTCTATGAAATTGGGAAAACTCTTTGTAGAGCTAAAAATAACACTTATAAAAGGCTCCAAGGTATTCTTGCTTGCTTTCAAAAACGTAATTACTTGTTTCTTTACGAGCAAGCAAAAAGTGAACAACTTGAACATGAACTTGTTATGGCTCATCAATGTCTTAGTGACTTGAGGTCTTTAAAAGAAGAGATTGAAGTTACTCATTGTAAACTTAAAGAGGATTTTGAGCACCTTGACCTTGACTACAAGAAGGTCAAAGGAGATCTCACCAAACTCTCTAAGTCTCATGAGGAACTTCAAGCTACTCATGCGGAGCCTCTAGCTTCTACATGCTCCTCTCATATTGATAATGATGCTTGTGCTACTAACTCTATCTTGTGTGAAGTATCGATATTAAAAAAAATGTTGAGCTAAGGACTCAACTTGATTTGCTAACTAGCAATTATGGGAAATTGGGAGAAAGTCATAAAAATCTCTAAGGCACTCATGAGGATCTTCTAATCCCTCATGATGAGTTAAAGTTAGCTCATGAGGCTATGGTCACCAAGGTAAAATCATGTGAGTCTCATGTGGATATTAGCACATCTTCTACTCGAAATGCCTTATTGCCATGTGCTAGTCCTTGCAACTCCTCTCTACATGATATTTGTACATCTTGTAATGAATTGCTCACCATGCCTTGTTGCTCTAACAATGAAGCTTCTACTTCCTCTAGTTCTTTTTGTTAATACTAACCTTGTAGAGGAAAATAAAGAGCTCAAGGCCCAAGTCACTAGTTTGAAGAAAGACTTGGAAAGATGTTGTGATAATATCTTGAGTGTGCAAAAGGACCCTCAAGACAAAATAGGACTTGATTTCATCTCCAACAAGAATAAGTCCAAGAACAAGAAGAAGGGACAAGATCAAGTCAAGAATTCGGCCAACATTACTTGCTTTAAGTGCAAAAATGTTGGACACCATGTGAGATCTTGTCCACTAAAGAAGAAGGCTTCAAATAAGAAGCAACATGGGAAGTGGCATCAAGTTCAATATCAAGATGTAGAAAGGCCTCCACCCATGATGAACCATGATGATGCATCTCAAATTGAGAAAATAAAGAAGAAAAGAAAAGGGGCACGTGTTGCTATGTTTTTCGTGAGAAAAGGGACACATAGCTTCATCTTGTCCCAATGGTAACATATCTAAGCCTCCTATAGTCAATAATCATTATTCGTTAAGGAAGGATATTGTTGGCAATGTGTTTGCCAAGTTTGTGGGTTCCCAAAGAAGTTTGAAAGTGGACAAGACCATTTGGGTTGCCAAGCCTATTGTTACTAACTTCTTAGGACCCAACTTGGTTGGGGACCATCAAGCTCAAACTTGATCAATAGGTGTGTGGAGGGCATTGGAGAATTGGCTACTTCATGAAGAAGACTATTTTCACCATATGTTATGGTTAATGCCAAGTCAAGTGGATTATCATCATATCTATCAATCCAATGCTCCTCCTTACAGTAACTTGTACTTGCATTGTTTACATTGAAAGTTACTAAGTCCCTTGCATGTTTAGGTTTTGTACCTAGCATGTGCTTGTATATGTTGTGCTTCCTAGTATGCTTGATTTGTGTTATCTAGCATGTGTAGGTCACAATGCACTTCATATATTTGTGTGTGTGGTTTCGAGCCTTTATTGCTTCATTAGTTGAATCTTCCTTGGCTCTTTTGAGATATTAATGGATCATCACATTATGGGGGAAGTGCTATGTTTTACGCATATCACAAACCTTAAATGTGTATATATGTGGGATACCACCTAGTATTTTTAGTGCAATATTATCTAGTTACTATGTGGTATGTAAAGCTCATTTGAAACTCAAATTCTCATCCATTAATTGTCCTTAGTTCGGTTTCATTTGCTTCTTGTGGATAATACATGGATCATCATATTATGGGGGGAGTGATATGCTTTGTGCATATCACAATCCTTGTTAATATGAACAATTGAGGGATGCCACTTAGAATTTATATTTGAGATTATCTTATATCTCCGTGGCATGCAATGCCTTGTTTACGTATGGCATTCTTGTGCGGTTTTGCCCATAGTTATCTTTAAAATCATATTTGGAAAATCGTTTGATTAAAGCTATTCCAATTGTTGCTTTGCATGATGATCTATCTACTTGGAATATTAATAATATGCTATCCAAGCATTGTGTTTATTTCTAAAATCTCATGTTATGCTTGTGTTAGTATAGATGATCATGTACTTATTTGGTTTCTACACTGAATGATAACCCAAAATACCATTTTGTTCGAATTCATCTTGTTGCTCTATATGTGAGTTCGTTATCTCATTATTTCTAGTGTCCTATATGTACTTGAGTGAGATATTCCTATGAGTATGTGTGCAATGCATATCTTATATACTCATTGGTTTTTTCTTGGTTCATATGTTGAACTTTGTGTGCTATCATATGTTGATTTGTCACTTTAACATGAATGACTAGTGATGTTATTGGAAGTATTAACGGTTATGTGTTCATTTGTCCAATTTGTATCTCCTTGGATTTTGGTAGGCTTGTGCATGCATATTTACTATGTGTAAATTCGCATGCCTTGTTTGCTTTATTTGATCCAATATATATGGTAAATCCATCAAATTCTTAATAGCTAAGATGTGCATGAAATTCAAATTCATATCAATATGCACATATTTAAGTGGATTTACCCTATGTGTTGTAGTTATGTTAACTACTTCGGACCCAACAAGTTTGGGGACCATATTGTACTCAAAATGTTTTAGGTACATTTGAGAAGCATTGGGTGCTTGGCTTATTCATGAAGGTGGTGGCACTATGAGGACATTAGAGCCAAGCTTGGACATTTTATTGATCTACGACTTCATACCAATGCTATCTCGGTAACAAGTATTTACTTCATACACACACACACACACACACACACACACACACACACACATATATATATATATAATGGGGTCAACCTTTTCTAGGTTGCATCATGGCATGAATTTCTTGACTCGTTCCTGTGATACTTGTTTCCTTTCTCAAAGCATCCCAACAATGATCTCTTGTTGCTAGTTGTGATGCCTTTGATGGTTGTGTGTTTGGAGTTCATTAATATACAATAATATTATATTAAGCCACATGCTATGCTTTCAAGCAAAGATCTAATTGGTATATTTTATGACTCCCGTTTGGATATCTTATTCTTTCCTTTTGTAACTATTTTATGTGTACATCCTTCTTTGTGGATATCATCTACCTAGAATCTTATACACGTGAGAGAAGTTACATCTCTAGTTGATATCCATATTCTTTCATGCCCACCATTTCATTCACTTTTTATATCTTTGGTGGCTCCATGGAAGCATTTGTTGTATGAGTGCATGTCTTACCTCTTTGCATCTTAGTGCACTCATGTTTGGTGAAGTTTGTTGTCCTCATGCTTGTCTTGACAAGCCTATTATTTCCTATCTTCATCATGGGTTGTCACAAGCTTTGATTTTTAATTTACTATTAGTGAGCTTGTGAACCCATTTGTTGATGTGTGTGTGACCTTCTTAACTTCGTGTGTGTGGGAAGGACATGTCTTGCACCTTGTATCCCATTTACTCAAGACTATGCTGATGCTTAATTCTCATCCTTATACTAGTCTTTTCAAGTGCTTTGACGTGACTCACACACATCATTTTGGTTGTGCCTATTCTTAGGTTGCCTCATGTACATGTTGCTCAACCATATGTTTATTGCAAATGCTAGGCTTCTTTTCTTATCTATGCTTGCTTGCAATTGTTTTGTGTTCCTGTTGATTTTGGGGGAGTGATGATCCTATTTTGTGCACTTGAATCCAAATACAAAAATTCTAAATAGTGCACAAATCATGGGGAGCTTCTCTATTTTCCTTAGAACACTCCTTTGCCCAAATCATAATATTCTTTTATCCTTTTGGCTCGTCGGATCTTTTGATTGCTTGCTTCACTTTGTGTTATGCAAATGAGATCAATTTGTTCCATGTGCCTTGCTATTATGACTAGGGTTCAGTTGTATACTAATGGATTCACTTGTGTATATCATGTTCTTATCAATTGCATCTATCTTGTGTATGCAAAGTTTCTTTGTGGATACATATCATGATATGATTGGCCACTCAGAAACTTTTTATACATGAGAAAGTTCATATCTTTCCTTGATATCATTTATTCCTTGCCGGCCACTTCGTTTGTTTCCTCTTATTCTTATGGTGGCTTCGGTAAGAGGTTGTGTCATGAGTGCTTGTATGTTTGGCATATAATCTTGCGCACCCATGTGTTTTGACTGTTTTCCTCACATGGCTAATGCTTTTTTTTCATATCTTCATATCTGGTTGCATTCTATAGATTCTGAGCTCCTCAAATTGTTCATTATTGAATATGTGCATTTGCGTTCACTCACATTTTGTGATATGCACACATCAAGGAAGAACTCATACTATATTGGTCTTCTAGATGTTTTGTCTTCCATTTTGGCATTTGTTGCCAATGGGGTGGAAGTTCAGAGGGTTTAAGATAAATATCTTTTGAAGTTCTTGTTGTCATTCATGCATATCCACCCTAGTTATATATGCTTGTTGCATGAATGAATATATAGAGAAAACTCCAACTAGTTTATATCAACCAATATATGCAATGAAATTCAAAGTTCATTCACACATGCATATATTGTGGGGGAGCTTGCTCTATATATTGCGGTCTTACTAACGTCAAATGCTTGTGTAGTGTTTTGATGTCAGTACAACCGGTTTTGATAAACATCAAGTTTCTTTGTGATAATTGATGCTATCAAAATCACCGCAAGTATACAATTTATCCTCAAAAAAATTGCGAGCTTGTGTAAAAATTCATTATATAAACCCTCTTGTTGAGATTGTCATCAATTACCAAAATGGGGGATATTGAAAATACATGTAGTCCCCATGTGTGGTTTTGGTAATTAATAACAATCCTTATGGACTAATGTTTGCATTAAGATACTAGTTGACCCGTTGGCGCAGAGACCTGCTGAATACATGTTATTGATGTAAGTAGTTTCATGCTGCAAGAACCTTCAGCTAAAGCCATGTTCGCGATGAAAATAGTTTCTTTTATTAAGGACATGCCATGTATATACAGTCAGTTTAGTTGTGGTCTGCTAAATCCATGTGCGCCTTGAAAAAAAACATTGTTTAATTTGCAGAGCCTCACGTGTTTCAAGTATGAATAAGAACTACAAACTCTTTTTATGAAATTCAAACACATTTCCAGAGTTTTTATTTCTTAGTACATGTTGTCTAAAGTAACATTTGCCCAGAGAAAGAGAAGCATACCCCTCTCTCATTATGATTATTATTAAAAGGTATTAAATTCGAAATAAATAATTTCATTTACTTGAAGCACTTGAAGAAAGAGAATTTGGACATACTTGCAATGCTCATTTAACCTGTCAAGGACAAAAATATTCCATCGTCTCTGAATGATGAACAAAACTAAATAAGAAATATATGCAGTAAATTCATTCAAAGTAGAAAAGGGATCTTACTTCAAATAAGGCATTACAACAAACATGGTGTTATCTTAGTAAAAGAAATTACATCATTAGAAGAGAAAAGGGAAGAAAACCAAACATGAGATTGAGATTAATACATCTAGGAGGAGGTCGTACACATCACTGCGATCATTTTGCAGCCTGGGGAGCAAGGATCCATGGTTTTTATATGCCTTGTCCGGCTGGTGGAGTAGATGACATGGAAACGTCGTCTCTATCATCTCGATGGCTTAGACCCAGGAGCCGGATGTTCATCTCGGCCCTCCGCGGCTTCCATCAATGGATTTTTATAGTCAGGGTTAAAGACTGAGAGGCCCTATGCATGTTCACAAAAACACAATTTTGACAAATTATCTCTATTGTAAAATTGAGGGAGTAACTCATTATTCGAGAGAACTGGTCGTACATGAAGCATCAAGAACACACGTGCACAAATCCAATTCTAACTGAATTTAGCTTTCAGTTGGCATTTCCTCAAACAATCAAGTGCACCTATTATTATTTGGCTGACAAAAATATGAACACCAAACACGCCATCATCGTTAAGCAATTCAAGAGCATGGAATAAAAAACAGCACACTGTCTTCAGTCATAACTAACCATATGTGAAGAATGTTTTCGGTCATACAAACCACATTTCAGATCCCTTTTCCATTATATCTTAACTCTAAGATCACAGCTACACGGCCGTGTGTCATAAAAAAATTAATTTCTAGTGTAAATTTAAGTTTTGTAGAGAACCTATCACCAAATGGTGCATCATTATCAAGAAAATACGGATGAAGGACTGCCAATTCGGCACAACATGTGTTTCATATTATACAATTGTTTAACCCCCTAAAGCATCTCATACTAATTCCTTATCTTCTAATATGATTCTGGATGGAAAAGAAAAAACAATGCATTAACCAAGGACCCTTGTAATATTTTAATTTATATTTAGAGCACTACAATATATATTCTTTGTATGAACTTTGTAACACATAATAATAATATTCCATTGGCCTTTTCTCAACATAAGAATTCCAATGATTTCGTTCTCAACTCCATAATGAAGCCGGATACATACATGAATTTTAGTATTTTTGCAATAGCTAACTGTGTAACTTTTCTCCCTAAATATGAGATAACTTAAATGGCAGGATGATGTTTGTTTTCCCCTTATTTTTAGCTGGATCTCAATAAATCAACGGCAAGGAGTACACATCACCATGGTTTAGTTTAATAAGTTGCTTCATTTCAAGAACGTGTATTCCATTCTCCTATACATGTCAGCAAGCTCTTTTTGTACTGGCGACAATCAGGAAAAAGCCTGATGTGCGAAAGCAATAGACGAAAACCTTTTTAGAGCTCGCGATAAACTGATATACATATATGGTACTCATCTTCCTCTGCTGGATGCCATGTTCCAACTTCCAAGTAAAGAAAGGTATTTCGTTTCCATTTGATTATAAATTGTGCTCTCAATGCAAGGAAAGTATATGCCGGTTTAAGAAATAACCTCAAATTTAATCATACAACTGTATATTTATACTATCCATGATTTCGAAAGAGTTACCTGTATGTTGTCATCAATGTTCCCTGTCTAGAGCAGCAGTGAGAGCAAGCCTGTGAAACAAGGCACAGAAGAAAGCATACTATGATGAACCAATGATGAATATCTTACAAAGTTAGACATTTACAACAATTGTAGCACCAAATAGTTCGATGCCCTAATAAAGCTACCTAAGAAAACCATGGCTCCAAAGCCTTGTCACCTACACATTAAATTATTGTAACTATATAAGAAATTGCAGCAGTATTACAAATAACCTTATATCAGATTACATGGCAATGATCTTCTTAAGAAAACTACCAGTTTACATGACATCTCCAACCATATTTCTTACAATTTTTCAATTTCAGTATTAGTATATGAAATATGCAAATCTATCTACAGACACAAAAACATTACTGTGATTGGTGTTTCCAAACATAAATCTACAAATAATATTCAGAAACAGATTCATAACAATAGCAAACAAACCTCCTCTATTTCCTTAAATATGGTGCATAACAAATGAATGACAGAATAGAAAATGTTGTAATGGTGCCATACTACCAAAAACACAATCTTGTCCATTACCTTGAGGAACATGAGATCTGGAAATACGACACTGCAATAAAGTGAAAATTCTAGCAATGTCCATGGACCTGCAAGCACCATTCGATAGTCACACAAACAAATCAAAAATACATAGAAGGGGCACGGGGAGAGGGGTAATATCATGCCTTCATGTACCAAGGCTGGGAGTATAATAGAACACATTTGTGTTACAATATAAATAATGATATGGAGTCTGGATTAGAAGATCATTTGCTACAAGCTTACACTTGAAAATCTCTTAACATTATATCATTATAATCAACATATTCATCTCACCATAAAGCAATAAAATTTAATTAATCCACATTCAGAAAAACATGCACAATGATCTTCACATTTAATCACTAATCAAATGTGTGTACTGTATTCTCATGTATAGCCAAAAGTAAAGTATATAGAATTTGAATTTTCAGTGGTACTTTAACAGAACTCAACAAATTAATACTTGTATGTGCCACCTTAACGATGAGACACAATAAGGATGCAACAATCTGAGAGGGGAGGAAAGATACAAACCTTAATGATGAGAACTAAAAAGTAGCAAAACAGAGGCACCCAAACTTCTGAAGAGACAAACTGAAAAAAATAACCAGAGGAGATGAAGCGAACAAACCTCCACAATGAAAATGAAAGCTCATTGCTGGAAGACAAAAAACTCTTTTAACCGACAATCTCGTATGCAATGGAAAAGAGCACACACCTGGTCCACACATAATCATGACTTTACATATGCATAATCAGAAGAGTATTTTTTCTAGTTTCAGTAATTACATCTCATCTATTTCTTGTTCTGCTTTATCCCCACTTGAGGTGGTATTATCATTCTCGAGCTTCATGCCAAAATGACCCATAATTCTTCCCAGCTACGTTTTAATTTATAATGTAAAGACCAAGATAAATAGAGACAAGCAGCATGTGTTTCTGCAAGTCTATAAGAGTGGGAATATAGAGGGGGTGCCAATATGGGGTGTGTGAAATATCACAACAAATAAAAATAAAACACAAAGGTGGTAGTGTCATCTACTCATACCTGTTGTTCTTTAGCTATACTATCATAAGGCACCTCTATCCAGTTCTGTAATCTCTGTAGGCACTCTTCCTACAATACAAAATGCCACAAAAACTTAGTTGTATAAAAATGAACAACTTGTATATAACAACCTAGTTGTATACCAACGAATAAGAGAGGAAGTGGAGGCAAACCTGAACCATCTCGACCTCCTTGCCCCTGCTACTCCATCGACCGCATCCGCTGCTCCGCGGACCCCTGCTGCTTCTAGGCTCTCCATATACGCTCTGGAAATGTTTCATCTCAAATTCTGAAGGTAACAGTGTCACTACAAATTCTGAAAATAACACTATAACTTTGTAAACGATTCATCTCAATAAGCAAGTAGGACTCAACCAAGTACATAATTTAAGCAAATACAACATACCAAAGCATCAAAGCATAAGTAAGAAATAGACGGAGGGAGAAGGTAGGGAAGATACCACCACAGGAACCAAATCGAAGCACCATACTCCCAAGAACTGCCTAGCTGCAGCAAGCCCTTATTGTCATGGCGCAGATAAGATATTCTTGCTTATGGCACACCACACCACGTGCACTACCAGATCAATCTTGAGTCCGAAATACCCTCTAAAAACTGGAAGAAAAAAATCACAGGTTACCATGGAAGTTGAGGGAAGGATGAAGAAAAATAGGAAGATGCTCACCTGTGTCGGCGCTCCTCCACAAACTTTTAGCTTTCCTGGGGTTCTCCTCTGCAGGTAGAGGCTAGGGATGAGGCTCGGCCAGGAGGGGTTTCCCCACTGCCGCTGTTGCACTCACTGTATCGTACCTTCATCCCCTGGCCTGCCTAGCTGGTGTGCGTCGAGCAAGTGTATAAGAAAATTTTGAATCTGTCAATCCATGCCTGAGACAATGAACTGAACATTAGCTCTGTACATTCAGCAAGATACAGATACCAACATTTTATGTAAAGAAAGTGCATAACTGGCATCACACTCTTCTTGGTGAAGGTGATCAACCTGAGCACTCACCTAAGCTCAGCTGCTGCTCAACCCCCTCTTCTCCAACCCTGGAACATTTATTCCTGTAGCAAACCAAATGAAGAAACAAAATGTCTAAATTTATAAGGCCAAATGCACACACCAAAATTTGAGAAATTCAAAATAAATAAATGAACAATCGGAGGAGTTGATGGGAGAGAGAAGCATATACCTAGCATAAATTCGCACCACCATGTGAGGTTTGGTTGAGACGGACAATGAATCGGGCACTGGAATAAATTGTCCTTGGACGTGCAAGCACCATGAAGTACAATCAGTCAATCACACAACCAAATCGAAATCACACAGGAGGAGCACATGAGGGAGAGGGAGCAGGAGGAGAGGCAAAGAGAGGAATGGAAGAAGGAGCTCACGGGGAAGATGCAGCTAGGGAAGAGGGAGTCCGGCGCCGGCAGTATATCTTCATCTCCTCCCCTGCTGCTCCTATCACGACAGCGCAACCGGCGGCCTTTGGTGGACGACCTAGGACCGGCCGATAGCTCCTCCCCGGGGGCTCGTTGATGGCGTGCTCCCCATCGGCTTCCTGCCCAGAAGCTCGCCAATGGGCGTCTCCTGTCCTCTTGTGCGGCGGCTTCCTCCCACTGGCGTGGCCATCGGACAGAGAGGAGCGAAGCGGAATGGCGGCGGCGGCGGCCGGCGAGGAAAGATGGAGGAGGAGTGAGCAGGGCGGCGCTGCGGGCTTGGGAGGCTAGGGTTTGTGCGGTGGGGGGTTGGGGACCTGCCCGACTTGAGATGAGACGCGGTGCAGCGCGCGCGGAGCTGCTGGCGAATCCCTCTTGCACACGAGCCCGGCTGACCCAGCCAATACAAGGGCGACTTGAGATGAGACGTGGTGCAGCGCGCGCGCGTAGAGCTGCTGGCGAATCCCTCTTGCACACGAGCGCGGCTGACCCGGCCAATACAAGGGCGAGACGAGCCCACCCGTCATTGGGCAAAAAGACAACCGTAGTGTGAAAATAAGATTTACCAGGAGATGAAGATTTGACGGTTCAGACTCAAAATGAGGACGATCGAACGGCCGGAAAGGTAGCAAATCGAAGGATCACCGTGGAGACGAGTTGGCTAGCTTATGTTTTGTTTTAAATACATTTGAAGGATAGTCCCATTGAAAAATGATTTAAGAATAATGGAAGACAACTCCTTTGAAGCAACAATTACATTGAGATGATCAAAATGAAGTTCATTGGAGTATCTTAAGGGTTGCCATGCTTAGAGCTATGGTTTGAGCCATAATGGATCAAGATCTTAAAAGGATGATTTGAATGATGAATTCTAGGAATGGCTCAAATATATGATCATAGGGGACTCATATGTTGAGTCATGATTGATCAACTATTCAAGAAAGCTATTCAAGTGAAGAATTCAATATACCCTTCAAGACGTCAAGATTAAACATGAAGTAGAGATATAGGTTGACCAAGATGAAGCTCAAAGATCGAACTCTAAATGGTCAACACACGAGCGCAAATGATGCACCACATAGGATCTTGTGGTATGATAAGAAATTATCAATTGCACTCTGTGTATTAACCCATATTATGTGTTGTCTATGTTTTTGAGGGTTAGGTGATTCTCATGGGCTCGCATCATGTAACACCCCGGATGTAACTTTCCCAATTTGTACTCCAACTCTTGTCGTTTCCGGCGTTAAGTTATATTTATTTTCTCGGGTTCGGGTCTTTGTCTCCGTGTGTTGTTTTCTTTGTCATGCATCTCATATCATGTCATCATGTGCATTGCATTTGCATACGTGTTCATCTCATGCATTCGAGCATTTTCCCCGTTGTCCGTTTTGCATTCCGGCGCTTCGTTCTCCTCCGGTGGCCATTTCTAGCTTTCTTTCGTGTGTGGTGATTAAACACTTCCAGATTGGACCAAGACTTGCCAAGCGGCCTTGGTTTACTACCGGTAGACCGCCTGTCAAGTTTCGTGCCATTTGGACTTCGTTTGATACTCCAACGGTTAACCGAGGGACCGAAAAGGCCTCGTGTGTGTTGCAGCCCAACACCCCTCCAATTTGGCTCAAAAACCCACCAAACTCTGCTCCATGCCCTAGAGCGTTCGATCACGATCGCGTGGCCGAAAACCGCACCTCATTTGGACTCTCCTAGCTCCCCCTATGCCTATATATACACCCCCTCCGAAATTCGCGGTTCATTCTCCCCCCTAACCCTAAAATCTCAGATCCGACGCCGCCGGACACGTCCGGACGGCGCCGGACACGTCCGCCGCTCGCCTCAGCCTACCACCGCCCGCCACGT
>NC_041390.1:391782759-391785172 GCF_002162155.2 Triticum dicoccoides | reverse complement strand
CGCGCCGGAGGACGACCTCGCCGCGCCGCCCTTCTTCCACGTCGCCGACGCCCCGCCGCCGCACTCGGCCATCGCCGCCCCGGGCCGCGCACCTCGCCGGCGCCCGCACGCCCGCGCCGCCCGAGGTCCCGCCGGCCGCCGCCGCCTCCTCCACGCCGGCCAAGTCCCCGGCCACCCCGGCCTCTCCTCCCCCCGGTGAGCTCCCTCCTTCCCCGGCCACCACCGCCATCGCCGGCCGACGAACCTCGAACGCGCGCTCGCTGAACAGTAATTTCAGATCTGAGATCTGGAATTTTGAGGGTTGACTTTCTCCTCCGAACCCTAATTTTTATGCAATCTTTGACCTGCCGTAACTTTGCATAGGTAGCTCCATTTTGGACATA
Organism: Triticum dicoccoides; assembly: GCF_002162155.2. Lineage (NCBI taxonomy): Eukaryota > Viridiplantae > Streptophyta > Magnoliopsida > Poales > Poaceae > Triticum > Triticum dicoccoides. The sequence goes on along the minus strand of NC_041390.1, from coordinate 391,784,789 downwards.
TAGTATATAAAAATGTTCGTCTCGATGAGTACATCATTTCATTCCATTGCATCATTTTTATTTGAGTTCATCTTGATGCCCGAAATGCTGTTAGAAGGAGGCTTCGTGAGTTAATTGTCAGATCTGCTAGTTCATCTTAGACTTGTCATTTTTGCCATGATTGTTGTGTGCATGCTATGCCTGTGAGTCCTTCATATGTTTTGTTAAGGATTTTGTCTTCTTTCCAGAGGTGCAACCCATGCATTTTTAGGATGTGTGTGATGACTTGTGCAAGCTTGCAAAGTGAGGCACCCGGTAAATCTGTTTTCAGGGACTTAGTAGTTTTCACTAAGTCTGGGATTATTTAGTTCATGATGCCATATGTTCAGCTTGTTTCCTAGTGATCCGTGCCTCTTTTGAGGATGATCAGTAAAGGAGTTTTGTTAATCATGTTATGCTATATCCATCCATGTCTTTACTTGCAATTATGGAGCACCCTAGCTTGAGTCAATCGAGCTCTACTTTTGCTTCATGGTGAATCTGGACAGATCGTCAACTCGTTTGCTATTTTGCCGATGCTATTGTAGTTAATCCGTGCATGCTATGCCATTGTTCTTGCCATGTCTAGCTTGATTTTTGTGCCTTCTTAATGGTTATATGCTTGCCTTGCCATGACTTGCACCGTAGTGAGTGCATCGAGCTCGTTTACATGCCTTCGTGAGCTATATTTCAGCATGTCTCAGTTTTCACTAAGTCTAAAAACTGATTCTGTTTTAGCTATGTTCGTGGGCTTGTTAGTATATTTTGTGAACCCTTTTGGCCCCAGGTCAATTTGGGTCTTTTGTTAAGCTTGTTGAGTAGCTCCATGTCATGTTCTTACTTGTCTTAATCAGGTCATGTATCATGTTGTTTTGCTACTCCGAAGAGGGCTTCGTGATCTGAAATTTCAGACAAGTGTTAATTTCACCAAGTCTGAAATCTGTTTTGCATTTGCGTTTTTGACATGCTTGTTTGAACCTCATAATGGATGAATTGGCCGTAGCTTAGTGCTAGTCTTTTGTTAAGCATCTTATGTGCATACCTTCCATGCATTTTGTTGTCATGTTTGGGTGATGTAGCATGTTCATCTCATTGCATTTAGATGCCTACTTGCTGTAAATCGCAGACCGGTGTCATTTTTGAAACGCTTGCCATTTCCAAACCGTAACTCCGATTCCGGCATTCTTTATATCGTTTTCAAGCGATTTCATCCCATCTTTCCAGTGGCACCCTTGGAATTCCAAGTTGAGGCCAGGTTCATGCATTTCCTGTCATATCTTGCATTTTGCATCCCGCATCGCATCCCGCATAGCATATCATCTTTGCATCGTGTTGATTGATTTTGCACGTGGTTGATTGTATCCTTGTTGCTTGCTTGTCTTGTTTGGGTAGAGCCGGGAGACGAGTTTGCTACCAAGGAGCCTATTGAGTTTGCTTGTGAGGATCTAGTCAACTCTGACAACTGTGCAGGCAAGATGATCATACCCTCGAAATCACTACTATCTTTGCTATGCTAGTTTGCTCGCTCTTTTGCTATGCCAATGCTACGATGCCTACCTTTTGCTTGTCAGCCTCCCAAATTGCCATGTCAAACCTCTAACCCACCATTGTCCTAGCAAACCGTTGATTGGCTATGTTACCGCTTTGCTCAGCCCCTCTTATAGCGTTGCTAGTTGCAGGTGAAGATTGGAGGTCGTTCCTTGTTGGAACATCTTTTATTTACTTGTTGGGATATCATTATATTGCCATGTTATCTTAATGCATCTATATACTTGGTGGAGGGTGGAAGGCTCGGCCTCTCGCCTAGTGTTTTGTTCCACTCTTGCCGCCCTAGTTTCCGTCATATCGGTGTTATGTTCCCGGATTTTGCGTTCCTTACGCGGTTGGGTTATAATGGGAACCCCTTGATACTTCGCCTTGTTTAAAGCTTTTCCGGCAATGCCCAACCTTGGTTTTACCATTCGCCACCTAGCCTCTTTTTCCCTTGGGTTAACGGAGCCCAAGGGTCATCT
>NC_041390.1:391746854-391782639 GCF_002162155.2 Triticum dicoccoides | reverse complement strand
GAGCCAGTGCTCCCTCTGAGTGTTGGTCTGAACCGGGCAGCCTGCGGGGCCACCTCAGGGAAACTTGAGGGTTGGTTTTACTCGTAACTTGACCTATCTGAGTGTGCCCTGAGAACGAGATATGTGCAGCTCCTATCGGGATTTGTCGGCACGTTTGGGCGGTGTTGCTGGTCTTGTTTTAACCTGTCGAAGTGTCTTGAGTTACCGAGATACCGAGTCTGATCGGAACGTCTTGGGAGGAGGTCTATTCCTTCGTTGACCGTGAGAGCTTGACATGGGCTAAGTTGGGACTCCCCTGCAGGGATTGAACTTTCGAAAGCCGTGCCCGTGGTTATGGGCAGATGGGAATTTGTTAATGTCCGGTTGTAGACAACTTGAACCTTAATTAATTAAAATGAATCAACTGAGTGTGTTACCGTGATGGCCTCTTCTCGGCGAAGTCCGGGAAGTGGACACGGTGTTGGAGTTATGCTTGCGCAGGTTGTTCCTTTAGACTCTCGCTCGTGCTTTGCCTCCTCTTCTCGCTCTCTTTTGCGTATAAGTTAGCCACCATATATGCTAGTCGCTTGCTGCAGCTCCACATATATTTGCCTTACCCCTTCCTATAAGCTTAAATAGTCTTGATCGCAAGGGTGCGAGATTGCTGAGTCCCTGTGGCTCACAGATACTATAACTCCAGATGCAGGTCCAGGTGATTCCGCTCCAGGTGACGAGTACGAGCTCAAGTGGGAGTTCGACGAAGACTCTCAACGATACTACATTTCCTTTCCCGATGATCAGTAGTGGTGCCCAGTTGGGGGTGATTGGGACCGTTGTCGCATGTTGGGTTCTCTTTATTTTGGCGCCGTAGTCGGGCCATGAGTGTGTTGGATGATGTAATGTTATTTATGTTCTTGATTGACGTGGCGAGTGTAAGCCAACTATGTTATCTCCCCTTTATTATTCATATTACATGGGATGTTGTGAAGATTGCCTAACTTGCGACATATGCCTTCAATGCGATTATGTCTCTAAGTCGTGCCTCGACACGTGGGAGCTATAGTCGCATCGAGGGAGTTACACATCAAGAGAGAGATTTCAAGTGTCTATGAGAGGTTGACAAGGGCAAGTTCAAGATAACCATCCCAAAGATTACATGCTTGAAGCTTGTGGATGATCACATGATGGACAAGTGAAGATGAATACAGAGCAAAGCTTCCCACATTGTGTATGGGGGAGAGACTTGAATACTTCACCAATGTATTGTCTTCATCTTGAGCCAAGAAGAAACATCAACATCAAGCTCAAGTGAACGGCTCATGTCAAAGGTATTAGTTACTTTGACGTTAGTGTTGTGGAGTGATGACCACCAAAAAAACTATAACACTCACGATGCGGCTATATCTCCCACGTGTCGGAGCACGACTTAGAGGCATAACCGCATTGTAGGCATGTCGCAAGAGGGATAGTCTTTACACATCCCATGTACTGAATAAGAAAGAGGTACAGAGTTGGCTTACAATCGCCACTTCACACAATACATAAATATAACATTACATCATCCAGAATACAATTCAAGGTCCGACTACGGAACCAAAATAAAGACAACCCCAAACGCATAAGATCCCCGATCGCCCCAACTGGGCTCCACTACTGATCGTCTGTAAAGGAAACGTAGTAACGTCCTGAATCCTCGTTGAACTCCCACTTGGTTCGGTCGCATCCCCTGGAATGGCATCATCGGCACCTGCATCTGGTTTTGGAAGTAAACTGTGAGTCACGGGGACTCAGCAATCTCACACGCTCACGATCAAGACTATTTAAGCTTATGGGTAGGAAAAGGTAGTGAGGTGGAGCTGCAGCAAGCACTAGCATATATGGTGGCTAACTTACGCAAATGAGAGCGAGAAGAGAAGCAAAGCACGGTCAAGAAGCTACAAAGATCAAGAAGTGATCCTGAACTACTTACGTTCAATCATAACACGAGACCGTGTTCTCTTCCCAGACTCCGCCGAAAAGAGACCATCACGGCTACACACGATGTTGATGCATTTTAATTAAGTTTAGTGTCAAGTTCTCTACAACCGGATATTAACAAATTCCCATCAGCCCATAACCGCAGGCACGGCTTTCGAAAGTTCAAAACCCTACAGGGTGTCCCAATTTAGCCCATCACAATCTCTCACAGTCAATGAAGGATATTCCTTCTCCCAGGACGACCCGATCAGACTCGGAGTCCCAGTTACAAGACATTTCGACAATGGTAAAACAAGACCAGCAAAGCCGCCCGAATGTGCCGACAAATCCCGATAGGAGCTGCACATATCTCGTTCTCAGGGCACACCGAATGAGTGCTCTGTACAACTAAAACCAAACCTCGAGTTTCCCCGAGGGGGCGCTGCAAAGGACTCTAGTTTGGACCAACACTCAGAGGAGCACTGGCCCAAGGGTTTAAAATAAAGATGACCCTTGAGTCCGTGTAACCCAAGGGAAAAAGGCTTAGGTGGAAATGGTAAAACCAAGGTTGGGCCTTACTGGAGGAGTTTTATTCAAGGCGAACTGTCAAGGGGTTCCCATTATAACCCAACCGCGTAAGGAACGCAAAATCAAGGAACATAACACCGGTATGACAGAAACTAGGGCGGTAAGAGTGGAACAAAACACCAAGCATAAGGCCAAGCCTTCCACCCTTTACCAAGTATATAGGTGCATTAAAGTAAACAAGATATAATAATGATATCCCAACAATAATCATGTTCCGACAAGGAACAAACTCCAATCTTCATCTGCAACTAGCAACGCTATAAGAGGGGTTGAGCAAAGCGGTAACATAGCCAAACAACGGTTTGCTAGGACAAGGTGGGTTAGAGGTTTGACATGGCAATATGGGAGGCATGATAAAGCATGTGGTAGGTATCGCGGCATAGGCATAGCAATAGAGCGAGCAACTAGCAAGCAAAGATAGAAGTGATTTCGAGGGTATGGTCATCTTGCCTGCAAAGTTCTCCGAGTTGACGTAAGCTTGATCCTCATAAGCGTACTCAACGGGTTCCTCGATCACGTACTCGTCTCCCGTCTCTACCCAAGGCAAGAACACAAGCAAAGGAAACCACAGTCAACCACGGTGCAATACGCAAGCAACATGATGCAAAAACATGGCATGATATGCGGGATGTGATATGCAATGCATATGCGTGCTCCGTAAGGAAAAGATTGAACAAGGCCTCAGCTTGGCAAACCAAATGTGCAGCTGGAAAGATGAGTTGATTTCGGTCGAAATCGATATAAAGATCACCGGAAACGGATGCACGGTTTGCATAAGGCAAGCAAAACAATAATGGCACAATTCTACGATTAACAGCACGATGCAATCTAGAATGCAACAAGAAACTAAGCTACTGCACTCGAACATAACAACAAAGCACATGGAAGTGATCTACTCAAGATGCTTGACAAAAGATGAACACTGAGCTACGGCTAAATCACACGAAAGCAGGCTCACACAAGCATGGCAAAAGTGCAAAAGATAACAACATCACAGACTTAGTGAAAATAACATGTCAGGATTTAACATCAGGAAGCAATGTTTAAAGCAAGATAACAACATGCTACATGATTAGAACATAGCAACACAAGGCATGGAATGAATCTACTCAAAGCATATAACAAAAGTCCCTTACTGACCATAAGCCAAAAAGGATCAGAAGATATGATGGCACCCATGTAAACATAGCAAGATTCGTTAACAGTTTCAGACTTAGTAGAAAACTGGACATGGCATAAACAAAGTTACGTAGGCATGTTTGCGATCTCGATGCACTCACCACAAGGCATTGCATGACAAGCTAAGCATACTCCTAGCAATAAGACATGCTCAAGAAGTTAACCATGGCAAGAACCATCTCATAGCATCCATGGATCAACTACAACAACCTTGGCAAAATTGATTAACACGTAACCAATCTGCCAGGAACATTTTATAGCAAAAGTAGAGCAAGATTGAGTCATGCTAGGGTACTCCATATATTCAAACAAATACATGGATGGATAGAGCATAACCATATGCTCAAATCATCCTTACTGAACATGCTCAAAAGAGTCATGGATCACTCTGTAGCAACTAGAATACATGGCATAAAAATAACATCAGGGAAATGACTTAGTGAAAATCTAAGTCCCTGAAATCAGCAACATCACGAGAGCTACTTTGCATGCTTGTGCTAGTCACCACATTGATCACAAAAATACATGGCATACACCCCTGTAAAGATGCCATGGCATAGCCAAAACACATGTAGGGCTCAAGTTCATAGGAGGCACACAATAATCATGGCAAAAATGACAAATGCTCATAATCTGATAAGAATCAGGAACTAACATTTTATAGCACTCCTGCAACAGCATTTTAGGCATCAAGATGGACTCAAACAAGCATGATGCAATGGAACAAAATGAAGAGGACTTCATGATGAACATTTTGGTATATCACACACCCAAAACGGAGCTACGATGACAGAGTTATGATGCAATGAACATGCCATGAAAATGTTAGGGACTTGGGAAGAAAACGGGGTCATCCTTAGATTCCGGATCTAGGGTTTGGGGTGGCGCAGTTCCCGAGGATCGCCGGAGAAGGGGTTTCGCCGGAGAGGAAGTAGAGGGTGGCGGCCGGAGCTTGAGGCGCCAGATCCGGCCGGCGAGGCGACGACCGCGGGAGGCGGCGGCGGAGCGGCGACCACGGTAGGCAGCGGCGGTGGCCGGCGAGCGGGGCGGCGGAGCGCTCCGGCGCGGGCGGCGGAGGTTGCGGGTCCGGGACGCGGCCCAGTGTAGGACCTAGAAGTAGATGTGTCTAGAGGGGGGTGATTAGACACATAATGCTCAAGTTGCAATTTTTAAGCTTTTTCGGTTTAAGTGGAGTTTAGGCACAATTTCAACACACACAATACATATCAAGCAAGCCTGCAAAGAGTATATGAGCAGCGGAATGTAAAGCATGCAACTTGCAAGAATGTATAGGAAAGGGTTTGGAGACACGGATGTTTTTCCCGTGGTTCGGATAGGTATTGCTATCCTACATCCACGTTGATGGAGACTTCAACCCACAAAGGGTAATGGTTGCGCGAGTCCACACATGGCTCCACCCAAGGGCAACGGTTGCGCGAGTCCACGGAGGGCTCCACCCACGAAGGGTCCACGAAGAAGCTACCACCCACAAAGGGTCCACGAAGAAGCAACCTTGTCTATCCCACCATGGCCATCGCCCACGAAGGACTTGCCTCACTAGCAGTAGATCTTCACGAAGTAGGCGATCTCCTTGCCCTTACAAACTTCTTGGTTCAACTCCACAATCTTGTCGGAGGCTCCCAAGTGACACCTAGCCAATCTAGGAGACACCACTCTCCAAGAAGTAACAAATGGTGTGTAGGTAATGAACTCCTTGCTCTTGTGCTTCAGATGATAGTCTCCCCAACACTCAACTCTCTCTCATAGGATTTGGATTTGGTGGAAAGAAGATTTGAGTGGAAAGCAACTTGGGAAGGCTAGAGATCAAGATTCATATGGTAGGAATGGAATGTCTTGATCTCAACACATGAGTAGGTGGTTCTCTCTCAGAACAAATGAGTTGGAATGATGTGTGTGTTCTCATGGCTCTCTCTCTCTGAATGAGAAAGAAGTGGAGGGGTATATATAGCCTCCACACAAAATCCAACCGTTACACACAATTTACCAATCTCGGTGGGACCGAATTAGAAAACTCGGTCTGACCGAAATAGTAAACCTAGTGACCGTTAGGAATTTTGGTGGGACTGACATGCAACTCGGTAGGACCGATTCGGTTAGGGTTTGGGCATAACGTAATCTCAGTGAGACCGATTACACAAACTCGGTGAGACCGAATTTGGTAATTAGCTAACCAGAGAGTTGGTCAGGCAAACTCGGTGGGACCGATTTGCTCTTTCGGTGAGACCGAGTGGAACTCGGTGAGACCGAAAAGTTACAAAGGGGAAACACTGAGTTTACATTGCAATCTCGGTGGAACCGATTGCATATCTCGGTGGGACCGAGAATATTGCAATAGGTAACAGAGAGTTTGCAATCCCATCTCGGTGAGACCGAGATCCTTATCGGTAGAACCGAATTGCTAGGATTTGGCAGTGGCTAATGACAAGTGAAACTCGGTGGCGCCGGATAGGAAGAATCGGTAGGACCGAGTTTGGCTTAGGGTTTAGGTCATATGTGGAAGTGGGAAAGTAGCTGAGGATTTTGGAGCATATCATTAAGCACATGAAGCAAGAGGCTCATTAAGCAGCACCTCATCCCTCCTTGATAGTATTGGCTTTTCCTATGGACTCAATGTGATCTTGGATCACTAAAATGTAAAATGAAGAGTCTTGAGCTTGAAGCTTTAGCCAATCCTTTGTCCTTAGCATCTTGAAGGAGTTCCCACAACCTTTAGTCCATGCCACTCCATTGTTGAACTTATCTGAAACATGCTAGATAGAAACATTAGTCCAACAAGATATATGTTGTCATCAATTATCAAAACCACCTAGGGAGCACTTGTGCTTTCAATCTCCCCCTTTTTGGTAATTGATGGCAACATACATCAAAGCTTTAGATAAAGATATACAGAACAGCAAGTAAAGCTTTGGAAGGACATGTAACGAGCATAGGCTCCCCCTACATGTATGCACTCATGTAAATATGAAATATAGAGACATGTGAGAGCATAATCATGATAGAGTAGGCAATGTGTTACATGCATCTTGTCCATATGCATCAGAGCAAAAGATTATCAAGGAAAATACCTTCATGCTCATGAGTCCTTCTTGCAAACAGTATGTACATAAGCAAGAATTCCTCGTACTCATGATTTTGATGCATATACTTACCTTGTGGTCTCGAGTTGGCTTAGGATGGAATGAACCTGCAAACAAGGTTAGATAACACAGGTACGTCCACTAGCCAGAGCAAACCAAAGAAACCACAAGAATACCAAGACTGGGATGACATGTAGAGAGTGAGTACAAGGTACCATATTGAATTCAACATGTCCCCAAGAATAAAGATATGCAATGAATTTGACTGATTTCTTTTCCTTAGGTATCTTGCTCCCCCTAAATCGTACATGGGATATTGGGAGAAGATAGGAAACAGAAAATCAGAGCTGAAAGATATGAATAGAACTTAACTCAAATGAGTTCATATGAACATGTCTTTCCCCCAAAAGACATGTGGCATCTCTCCTCTTGAACATCAAGCATCTGGGACATGTGGCATCTCTCCTCTTGAACATCAAGCATCTGGGATCCTTGAGTATTCTCTCCCCCTTGGAGATTTCTTTCTCCCCCTTAATATATGGGATCCTTGAGTATTCTCTCCCCCTTAGTACTTTCTTTTGATGTGATCTCTCTCTCCCTGATGATAAGCTTTGATGTGATCTCTGTCTCCCCCTTTGACATCAATTTCCAAGAAGGGCTTTCTGGGATCCATCGTATAGGTTTGGTCCTTGAGATTCAGCACAAAGTAGAGGATAAAATTGTGATGCTTGTGGAGGACAAGATTCATTGAGTGGAGCTGGATCACAGGAAAGGTAGAACAAGTGGAAAACTGTTTTTCTGATTGCAAAGTTGGTGGCACCGAGTGGCATATTTCGGTGGTACCGAGAAGATTCGGTTGGACCGAAATTTGCAAGTCAGTGAAACCGAGTTTACACAGAGAAAAACACTTGTCACCTCAGCTCACTAGTCAAGTAAGATCTCACAAAGATTTGCAATGAATTAGCTGAAGGATTTGCAAGGAATTTGATGCGGAAATATGCAGAAAAAGAACGAAAGGGAAAAGAGTGAAAGTTTCTACATGAAGTTTTTTTTTGTTTGAGAGAGAAGGAAACAAATATGCAAGGAACAAATGCAATAACTCAGAAAAGGACACAAGAGAACTTCATCTAGAATTGGGTGGTGACATAGTCACCTGTGTTAGAGTATATTAACTTAGGAGTCAAGTGAGAACACTTGATCATAGGTCATACTCATCGTTTAAGCTCAAAATGGGGTTACCATTTTTCGTTTAAGCATCTTGATGTATTCACATCTTGTTGAGTTGCTTTGACTCATGTCTTGGAGTAAAGCTTCTCTAAGATGGAATAACATACCTTGGGTGGTGATGTGGTTCTTGCTCATGTAGTTGAACTTGTGTGGGTGCTCAAGATTGATGTAGTTCATCAAGAGTTGGGAGCACCACTTGGAGTTTGAGTTCATCTACCTACATGGGTTAGTTCTTGCAAGGAAGAGCACTTGTGTATCCAACAATGACAATCATGAGGCTTAACATAGAATTTGTCAAAGGATATGTTTGAATGGTTTCGTGCTTCCTTGTCTTTAACCACCATTGTGTAGAGTCTTGGTGATGTAGAGATTGCTCAAGATGTGAGTGAGTCGCAATCTCATGGAATTAGATTCAACCAAGCACCTACATGGGTTAGACAACATGCAAGGTGCAAATATATCCAAGACATAAGATAGTTATCATAAGAGATACATCATGGATTAGTTATAAGCTCATGTCTTGCATGTATCCAATGGAGTTTCTACTCCAAGTTCGAAGCATCAATGATGTTCAATTCTCCTCTCAGCCTGCAAAACACTTTCTCATCAAGCGGTTTAGTGAATATATCCACTAATTGCTTATCGGTGCGAACATGCTTAAGATTGATGTCACCCTTAGCAACATGATCTCGAATGAAATGATGACGAACTTCAATATGCTTAGTTCGAGAATGTTGTACAGGATTATGACCAATTTTGATAGCACTTTCATTGCCACAAAGCAGTGGAACATGTTTCACATAAATCCCATAATCTTTAAGAGTTTGGGTCATCCAAAGTAATTGAGCACAACATGAACCAGCGGCAATGTATTCCGCTTCGGCGGTGGATAAGGATACCGAGTTTTGTTTCTTGGAAGACCAAGACACAAGAGATCTACCAAGAAATTGACAAGTACCCGAAGTGGACTTTCTATCAACCTTGTCTCCGGCATAATCCGAGTCGGAATAGCCAACAAGATCAAAGGAAGACCTCTTAGGATACCAAATGCCAAAATTTGGTGTATGGATTAAATATCTCACTATCCTTTTCACAGCCTTAAGATGACAATCTTTAGGAGCAGCTTGATATCATGCACACATGCACACACTTAGCATTATATCGGGACGTGAAGCACATAGGTCTAACAATGAACCAATCATAGAGCGATAAACTTTTTGATCAACAGGTTCACCATCTTTGGTCAAATCATTATGTCCACTAGTAGGCATGGGTGTAGACATACCTTTGCATTCTTGCATATTGAACTTCTTGAATAAGTCCTTGGTGTACTTCGTTTGAGAGACAAATGTACCTTACTTAGTTTGCTTGATTTGCAAACCGAGAAAGAATTTGAGTTCACTCATCATAGACATCTCAAACTTCTCTGACATTAGCTTTCCAAACTTTTCACTAAAGAGAGGGTTAGTTGAACCAAATATGATGTCATCAACATAAATTTGGCATACAAATAGTTCTCAATTAACCCTTTTAGTAAAAAGAGTAGAATCAATTTTACCAATTTCAAAACCACTTGTAGTAAGGAACTTGGTCAAGCATTTATACCATGCTCTAGGAGCTTGTTTAAGACCATAAAGAGCTTTGTGAAGTTTGTAAACATGATTTGGTTTCTTAGGATTGAAAAAGCCGGGAGGTTGTTTGACATAAACTTCCTCCTCTATTTCTCCATTTAGAAAAGCACTTTTAATGTCCATTTGGTACAAGGTGATATTATGGTGATTAGCATAGGCAAGTAAGATGCGAATGGATTCAAGTCTAGCAATGGGAGCATACGTCTCACCATAGTCCATACCTTCGACTTGTGTGTATCCTTGGGCGACGAGACGTGCTTTGTTGCGGACCACTTGTCCATCTTCATCTTGCTTGTTGCGAAACACCCATTTGGTACCAATGATGTTGTGGTTGTTGTCGGGCTTCTCAACCAATGTCCAAACTTGGTTTCTCTCAAAATTATGTAGCTCTTCATGCATAGCGTTTATCCAATCCGGATCTTCCAATGCTTCTTCAACCTTCATTGGTTCAATGCTAGAGATGAATGAATAGTTTTCACAAAAGTTAGCTAAACGAGTTCTTGAGCGAGTGATTCTCCCGGTTTGTATATCATTGAGGATTTGCTCGACTGGATGATCTTTGGCAATTCTTGCTCGAACTCGTGAGAGCTTTTGCTTGGGTCTTCGTTGAACATCTTCTTCATCTTGTTCTTCTTCTTGGCCTTCTTCATTGTTGGCGTCGTCATTCTCTTGTCGTGGTGGAGAAGGAGGTTGTTGATGTTCATCTTGACGTACTTCCTCGTTTTCTTCATCTTGGTGTGTCCCACTTGTGGATGCTTCCGTGTCGATTCTTGGTTCACCTTGTTGTGAAGTAGAAGCTTCCACTTGGACGGATGAGGTACTCTCCTTCACCTCCGTTGGACGAATTTTCCCAATGGACAAGTATTGAATTGCTTCCGAAGGGTCTTTGTCTCCTACATCAATTGGCAATTGCTCTACTTGCGAGCCATTAGATTCATCAAACTTCACATCTACCGTCTCTTCAACCTTTCGGGTGAAATTGTTGTAGACACGGTAAGTGTGAGAGTTTGAGCCATAACCAAGTAAAAAACCTTCATGAGATTTAGGAGCAAATTTTGAACGACGATGCTTATCAAGAATGTAGCACTTTGAGCCGAATACTCGAAAGTATCCAACTTGAGGCTTGTTACCGGTGAGGAGCTCGTATGCCGTCTTGCCGAGTAGCTTGTGAAGATATAAGCGATTTGTTGCATGACAAGCTGTCTCAACCGCTTCTGCCCAAAAGTGCTTTGGCGTCTTGTATTCATCAAGCATCGTTCTTGCCATTTCGATGAGCGTCCGGTTCTTCCTCTCAACAACTCCATTTTGTTGAGGTGTGTACGTAGCCGAGAACTCGTGTGAAATCCCTTCTTCGTCAAGAAAGGTGTCCACATTTGCGTTCTTGAACTCCGTTCCGTTGTCACTCCGAACCTTCTTGATCTTCACATCAAACTGATTTTGGGCCTTCCTAGCGAAGTTTCTGAAGATCTTCTGGACCTGCGACTTGTCATTAAGAAAGAACACCCATGTAAATCTCGAAAAATCATCAACTATAACTAGACCAAAAGAATTTCCACTGAGACTCTTGTAGGCGTTGGGACCAAAAAGATCCATGTGAAGCAGCTCGAGTGGCCTCCTTGTGTTCATGATGTTCTTCACGGGATGTCTTCCTCCAACCTGTTTACCTGCTTGACAAGCACTGCAAAGTCTATCCTTATCAAATATGACATCGTTAACTCCAAGGATATGATTTCCTTTAATAAGCTTGTCAAGGTTTCTCATGCCAACGTGACCTAGTCGTCTATGCCACAACCAACCTTTTGAGGATTTAGCAACAAAGCAAGTTTTAGGTTGTGCCTTTTTAGAGAAATCGACAATGTAAAGATCACCTCTATGCATACCCGTAAAGACCATTTTATGATTGTCTCGACGAAATACTTGGCAATCTACCTCAGTAAATAGGACATTCAAACCGAAATCAGCAAGTCTAGATACTGAAAGTAATTTGTAGCCAAGAGATTCAACGAGCATGACATTTTGAATGGAACTATCATGTGAGATGGCCACCTTACCAAGGCCAACCACTTTACCCTTTGAATTATCACCAAAGGTGACATATTTTTGAGGGCCGTTGTTTTCAGCAAGTTCACGAAACATCTCTTCATCTCCGGTCATATGATCAGTGCATCCACTATCAAGGACCCATTCCTTTCCTCCTGATTCATATCCCCGAAGATTTGCCATAAGACCAAAATGTCTCATTGCATTATCAAGATCGGAGTCACTATCATCATCATCATAATATTCATGTTCATCATGATCTTGTGACTCATCATTTCCTAGAGAGGGTAATTCATTAGATAAATGATCAAAGTGGTTACTTTTATGAATTCTTATAGCTTTGAGTATGATATCATTAATGATTCCAACATCTCCTTTAGCATATTTAAGATTTGCAAGTTCAAGAAGACATTTGCCAAAACTAGGATCACTAGAGTTAATCTTACTCAAGGCAATAGATTTATGGAGAATTTCATCCAAAGTTTTCAAGGAGTGATTGGGAAACCGTTCCTTAAGAAATTTCCATATAGTATAGGCGCAATTTTGAGTGGGCAAACTAGCAATCAAATCTTTGGGCAATCCTCTAATGATGAGCTCAATAGTTCTAAAATTGCGAATCATGTCAATATCTTCATCTAGGGTAGGATGCAAGGGATCAATATGGGGTGCACAAGGGCTAGTAACATACTTGTTCAAATGATATTGATTGAAGATTACAAGCATCTCATTTTTCCACTCATGAAAATACTTTCCATCAAGAATAGGCACTCTATGTCTAAGACTCCCTAGAGTAGACACATCCATCTTCCTCCAATGGTGATTAAACCAAGGCAATGGAGACCAAAGCTCTGATACCACTTGTAGGACCTAGAAGTAGATGTGTCTAGAGGGGGGTGATTAGACACATAATGCTCAAGTTGCAATTTTTAAGCTTTTTCGGTTTAAGTGGAGTTTAGGCACAATTTCAACACACACAATACATATCAAGCAAGCCTGCAAAGAGTATATGAGCAGCGGAATGTAAAGCATGCAACTTGCAAGAATGTATAGGAAAGGGTTTGGAGAGATCAAACGCAATTGGAGACATGGATGTTTTTCCCGTGGTTCGGATAGGTGGTGCTATCCTACATCCACGTTGATGGAGACTTCAACCCATGAAGGGTAATGGTTGCGCGAGTCCACACAGGGCTCCACCCAAGGGCAACGATTGCGCGAGTCCATGGAGGGCTCCACCCACGAAGGGTCCACGAAGAAGCAACAACCCACAAAGGGTCCACGAAGAAGCAACCTTGTCTATCCCACCATGGCCATCGCCCACGAAGGACTTGCCTCACTAGCAGTAGATCTTCATGAAGTAGGCGATCTCCTTGCCCTTACAAACTCCTTGGTTCAACTCCACAATCTTGTCGGAGGCTCCCAAGTGACACCTAGCCAATCTAGGAGACACCACTCTCCAAGAAGTAACAAATGGTGTGTAGGTAATGAACTCCTTGCTCTTGTGCTTCAGATGATAGTCTCCCCAACACTCAACTCTCTCTCATAGGATTTGGATTTGGTGGAAAGAATATTTGAGTGGAAAGCAACTTGGGAAGGCTAGAGATCAAGATTCATATGGTAGGAATGGAATGTCTTGATCTCAACACATGTGTAGGTGGTTCTCTCTCAGAACAAATGAGTTGGAATGATGTGTGTGTTCTGATGGCTCTCTCTCTGAATGAGAAAGAGGTGGAGGGGTATATATAGCCTCCACACAAAATCCAACCGTTACACACAATTTACCAATCTCGGTGGGACCGAATCAGAAAACTCGGTCTGAGCGAAATAGTAAACCTAGTGACCGTTAGGAATTTCGGTGGGACTAACATGCAACTCGGTAGGACCGATTCGGTTAGGGTTTGGGCATAACGTAATCTCGGTGAGACCGATTACACAAACTCGGTGAGACCGAATTTGGTAATTAGCTAACCAGAGAGTTGGTCAGGCAAACTCGGTGGGACCGATTTGCTCTTTCGGTGAGACCGAGTGGAACTCGGTGAGACCGAAAAGTTACAACGGGGAAACGCTGAGTTTACATTGCAATCTCGGTGGGACCGATTGCATATCTCGGTGGGACCGAGAATATTGCAATAGGTAATAGAGAGTTTGCAATCCCATCTCGGTGAGACCGAGATCCTTATCGGTAGAACCGAATTGCTAGGGTTTGGCAGTGGCTAATGACAAGTGAAACTCGGTGGCGCCGGATAGGAAGAATCGGTAGGACCGAGTTTGGCTTAGGGTTTAGGTCATATGTGGAAGTGGGAAAGTAGCTGAGGATTTTGGAGCATATCATTAAGCACATGAAGCAAGAGGCTCATTAAGCAACACCTCATCCCTCCTTGATAGTATTGGCTTTTCCTATGGACTCAATGTGATCTTGGATCACTAAAATGTAAAATGAAGAGTCTTGAGCTTGAAGCTTTAGCCAATCCTTTGTCCTTAGCATCTTGAAGGAGTTCCCACAACCTTTAGTCCATGCCACTCCATTGTTGAACTTATCTGAAACATGCTAGATAGAAACATTAGTCCAACAAGAGATATGTTGTCATCAATTATCAAAACCACCTAGGGAGCACTTGTTCTTTCACCCGGGTGCGGCCCGGGGCGGGCCGGCCTCGGGCCCCGGCGGGCCTAGCAGCGAGGAGGCGCGGCAATGTGGGTGCATCGCCACGTGTCGCTCGCTGATTGGCGTGGGTGACAGACGCGGACGCGTCCGGCGGTGGTGGAAAAAATGTCCGGCGGTGGCGGGGCTATTTCTTAGGGTTTCATCCGGGATTTCGGAGGGGAAGATGCTTTTATAGGTAGAGGGAGCTAGGAGAGTCCAAATGAGGTGCGGTTTCGGCCACGCGATCATGATCGAATGACCGAGGGGATGGAGGGGGTTTGGATGGGTTTTGGGCCACTTTGGAGGGCTGTTGGACTGCAACACACACGAGGCATTTATGGTTCCTCGGTTAACCGTTGGAGTATCAAACGAACTCCAAATGGCACGAAACTTGACAGGCGGTCTACCGGTAGTGTACCAAGGCCGCTTGGCAAATCTTGGTCCACTCCGAGAATGTTTAACACCCGCACACGAAAAGAGGCAAAAGGGGGCGCCGGAGGACATAGGAGTGCCGGAATGCAAAACGGACAACGGGGAAAATGCTCGGATGCATGAGACGAACACGTATGCAAATGCGATGCACATGATGACATGATATGAAATGCATGACATGGACAAAATGCAAAATGAAGACAAACCCAACCACGAGGGAAATATCATAACTTAGAGCCGAAAATGGCAAGAGTTGGAATACAAATATGGCAAGTTACATACGGGGCATTACAGAAACATATACACTCAAGAATGGATTCTCGATAGCTATGTAGTGTAGCTATTTTATGATTCTTGAGTTATAGGGATCCCGCACAATTAAGAGGGGATCAAAGGGGTTTGTGATGGATTTTCTCAAGTCAACATCTTCTATACACAATTCCACTCATATCCTATATACCAAAGAAAAGCCAAAGCCAAATAGTTTCCCAAAATATATGATCTATCCTTTGCATACTTTGCACCCTCCATTTTGGTTTATCTTGGGTGGTTCTCTATGTGAGGACCTGGAGTTTTTCCATAGCTTCAAAACGAGCCCAAGATCATCAAAATCGGAGTCTGTATGAAAATTTGTGCATGTTTTAGTTTTGGGGTAACTGCTGTTTTTTATTAGCCGGACGTCCGGTGGCGTCCGGAAATCCGGTGGCCATATCCAGTAGCAAACGGATGGATTTCCGGTACTTACCGGACATCCGGTCACCGAACGTCCGGAAAGTGTCGGATGTCCGACAAACCTGTTTCGCAAATATCCTGCTACATTCGTCTGATGGCGTGCTACAGCTGTCGAACATCCAGTGTTCCACCGGACGTCCGATGTTCCACGGGACGTTTGATGCCTGTTTTTCCACCGGACGTCCTGTAATCCACCGGACGTCCGACACTTTCCTGAGCAGAATTCCGCCCCAACGGCCATTTGGGGCTACACTATAAATACCCCTTCACTACTTCGTGGAGGGGTTGAGGAACACAACTATCTTGACCCACACTTGAAGAAAAGCTCCCTCTCCTTTCTCCTACCTCAAATCTTAGATACCGGAGAGATTTGTGAGAGTTCTTGAGAGAGATTCCACTCAAGTGAAGATCCACTCCCTCTCCCTCGCTTGACCAAAGGAATTCGTGATTTGAGCAAGTCTTGATCATTTCCACCTTGATCTTGTTACTCTTGGAGGTTGGAGACTCCTAGGTGGTAGGAGTGCTCCGGTAAGGAATCAACTTGTGATTTTTCCCCCGGAAAGTTTGTGAAGGTTTGGAGGCCGCCTCAAGGTCTACCACTAGTGGTTGGGAATCGCCTTCATGGTGATATCTCAAGGAGAATAGGGTGAGCCTTCGCGGCGTTGGTGTGCCTTCGTGGTAACATCCACCTCTCTAACGGTGACTAGCTTCCTTCCAAGGAAGTGAACATCGGGATACATCATCGTCACCGTGACTTTGGTTATCCCTAACCCTAACTCCTTACTTGAGGTTTACCTTGGTCACTTGATCGTGCATTCACTATTTTTGTTGCCCTCATTATATTGTGTTGGTTACCATATCATAGAAACTATTTAGGCCAACACTTTATAGTTTGTAATTCATACTTCCTACTATTGTTCTATCTTGTGTTTAGTGTGAATTGCTAGCTTGTATCATTCAATTTCATATATTATGATACAATTTGTGTAAGCTTGTATTGCCTACTTGTGGGTGTGTGTATTATTCATTCCCATATCTCATGATATACATTGAGTAAGTTTGTGTAACTTACTTGTGCTTACTCATATCCTCGTTGTTCTCATCTTGTTTATGCTATGTTGTTGGTGCACTTAGTGAGCCTAGTATATTTAGGATTTGTGCTTGAAAAGTATCTGCTTAGTTTATTTCCGCATTAGGATATAGCCAAATCCGTAAAAGATTTTAAAACGCCTATTCACCCCCCTCCCTCTAGGCGACATCGTGGTCCTTTCAGCAAGGGCTTTGATGACCGCTGGGTGACCAGAGTTATGCAGCTCGTCTCCTGCGGTCGGACTGCCGTTGTCGGTGTCAAAACCGGCGGATCTCGGGTAGGGGGTCCCGAATTGTGCGTCTAGGCCGGATGGTAACAGGAGGCAGGGGACACGATGTTTTACCTAGGTTCGGGCCCTCTTGATGGAGGTAAAACCCTATGTCCTGCTTGATTAATATTGATGATATGGGTAGTACAAGAGTAGATCTACCACGAGATCAGAGAGGCTAAACCCTAGAAGCTAGCCTATGGTATGATTGTTGTTCTGTCCTACGGACTAAAACCCTCCGGTTTATATAGACACCGGAGAGGGCTAGGGTTACACAGAGTCGGTTACAATGGTAGGAGATCTACATATCCGTATCGCCAAGCTTGCCTTCCACGCCAAGGAAAGTCCCTTCCGGACACGGGACGAAGTCTTCAATCTTGTATCTTCATAGTCCAGGAGTCCGGCCGAAGGTATAGTCCGGCTATCCGGACACCCCCTAATCCAGGACTCCCCCAGTAGCCCCTGAACCAGGCTTCAATGACGACGAGTCCGGCGCGCAGATTGTCTTCGACATTGCAAGGCGGGTTCCTCCTCCAAGTACTTCATAGAAGATTTTGAACACAAAGGTAGTGTCCGGCTCTGCAAAATAAGTTTCCACATATTGCCATAGAGAGAATAATATTTACACAAATCTAATCTGTTGACGTATTCCGTAGCGTGACATCACACTACGACCAAGTCTTTATTCGAATCATTTTACTGTCCCACCGCAGCACGTTTAGCAAGGCGGTTTCCTTGGCACGTCTTGTTAAAGCAGAGATCGTGTCTCCTTATCCCGGGATTCTCATCAATACGGGCGTGGGTAACCCAGTCGTACCCGTTGGTATGTTTTCTCGATCAAAGGCGAGTCCCAAACGGTCACGGGGAGGGCCCTTGGTATTCAACCTCTTATAAAGAGACCAAGGCCTTACTCCTTTCTTCCAATCTCAAACGAGTCCGCCCTTCGCCTCGAGTTCCAACACCCAAGGCTCCAGATTTCAGGCGCTTCGGACCTTCGACAATGTCTGGTTCCGACCTTCGAGGCTGATGGATGCCCTCCTCCGTCAGGAGGAGGACGTGCTGAAGTTGAGAGAGGCCAGGTTCTTGACCGATGAAATCTGGCATAGGCTGCCTGCTCAAGGGCAGGTCATTCCCACTCCCAAGCCTGGTGAGAGTGTGGTGTTCATGTCTCACTTCCTTTGGGGGCTAGGCTTCCCGACGGATCCCTTCGTGAGGGGGCTCACGTATTATTATGGGCTGGAATTTCACGACTTAGCCCTGGAGTCCATCCTCCATATTTCCTCATTCATCGTCGTGTGTGAAGCCTTCCTCCGCATCACTCCTCACTTCGGACTATGGCTCAAGACCTTCAAAGTAGAGCTAAAGATGATCGAGGGACGGCACGCGGAGTGCGAAGGTGCTTTTATAAGCAAGAATGCTGGTGCTACATGGCCCGAGGGCTCTTTTCAAGAGGAGTCCAGCTTATGGCAACGAGAGTGGTTTTATATTACCGCTCCTAGGGCCCCCAAGTGGGTGGCGCCACCTGCCTTTCGCCCGGGTCCCCCACCACAGCTAGCGTCATGGGTTAATAAAGGACTGGACTGGGGGCCGTCCAAGGACGTGCCCTTGTTGCAAGGTCGCATTTGAGATCTCCTATAAAGAGATATCAGTCTGGTCGCGGCGACACAGGTTATGCTGATTCGCCGAGCTTTGCCCTGCAAACGCCGCCTCCTCCGCCTGTGGGAGTTCAATCCGGAGGGACCACGAGCTCTCCAACATTTTATGGGTGCGACGCCCGTGGAGATGTACAAATTATTCTTCGGATCACAAGCAATGTGTCCGGACTTGACCGAGGACGCAGGTCTGAGCTGCAACCGCCCGGATACTCAAGTAAGTAGCCCCGTGCCCGGACTCGCAATCCGCATATTTATCATAAAATTTCCCTAAAAGAGTTGTCCTTTAAACAGGAGTGGATAGTGAAAGCAAAGCTAATCAGGTGTCCGGCCCCCCTCCCCGAGACCACGTCGAGTCCCGTGCTAGTCAGGATGTTGGAGGTTGTGCCTTCGGAGGAGAGCGAGGGAGGGGACAAGGAAGCTACGGCCTCCTCGAAGGAGGCTGTTTGGAAGGGAGGAATCAAAAATTCCTCTCCTCAGGGGAAGAAGAGGACCGCCTCTGAAGACCCGAAGACCATGGCCTCAAAGCGGGGGAAGAAATCTTCGCCAGAGGGTCCTGTGCTGGGGGATGCTTCGGCCGAATTATGCCCTCAAGGGGATCAGCCCTCCACTGAGCCATAAGTAGAGAGAAGTTTTTCTTTTTAAGAGATGAGAGAAATCCTTGCTTTATATCTGAGAAAAGTAATCGGAAATTTACCTTGTAGCTCGGACCTTAGCCCTTCTCAGCAGAGCTCGTCTTCGGGGGATCTTCTTCCAGAAATGATGGAGAGCGGAACGCCTCCCCCTGCCGTACCGCCTTGCGAGGCAGGCGACCCTGAGGTATCGTCACGGAGGGTTTCTCTGAATCCGGCAGGGCCGGAAGGTAGTCATATGGCCCCCCAAAGCCCTCCGTGTCCGGCCTTCGAAAAGGGCCATCAGACGAGTCCGACACCGTCTGGTGCACGCTCAGAGGAGCTGAAGGATCTTCTAGGGCGAGCATCTATCTCAGAGGAGCACCGTGCATTGATGGGTACGGTGATTGAGAGGATTTCATCCGCAGAGAGCAGATTGCACGCGGCCGTCAGGAGTTTACTGACGGGCTTTGAGGTACGTGAGATAATGTACCCTTTTTGTACAGTTGCGCATAAATAAGATGCTCTCTGTGTAGATAGTAGCCCTTGAGACTCTGTGCGTTGTCAAAAGTGACAGCGCGCAGAGGATCATAATCCCAGGTCTAACATGCCGCCTTTATATGTAGGTGGCGAAGTGTCTGGTGGCCAGCCAGACTGATGAATTTGCCGAGCTAAAGCGGCAACTTGATGTGGCAGATGCCGACATCGTGCTTGTCAACAAGCGGCTTGACGAGGCACAAGGTATGTAATTCCTCCGACGGCACCTGGTAAGAGGAGCTTTATGCCAGTATCTTACAATGTGTGTGCTTGATGCAGATGGTGCTGCTGCCATGGAGAATCTTCGGGCGGAACTTGCCCGAGCCAAGGAGCAAGCCAGGAAAAGTGATGCGGCTGCCGTAAAGGCAATTGAAGAGCTGAAAGCCGAACAGGCTGCTCACTGCCGAAGCAAGAAGGAAATGGCCAAGATGGCCGTGAAGCTGAAGAACGCTGCTGACCGTTGCAATCTTCTTGAAAAAGAAGATCGGGCGGAACAGACGGACCTGAAGAAGGCTGTTGTCGATGCCAAGGATGCTCGCTCTGCGATGAGAGCTATGAAGGAGGAGTTGCGTCAGGCCGGAGAGATCGCGGCTGGAAAGCCCTTATGCTGCGGAGGAAGTTCTGTGATCCTAAACATGCTCCGTTAGACCAGATGTGGAGTACGACGGACACCTATCTGGATTTAGCAGCGAGTGCCGCTGATGCGGCCGAACACTTCCGAGATCAAGAAGATCGCGAAGTGGAAAAGCTCTTCTGGTCGCAGTTCCACAATCCAGAGCGTCCACTGTCATTGGCCGATCATTTGGCCTAGTGGGCCGAGCTAAATAGGTTGTCCGGACTCGCCATGAAGTATGTTATGAGTCATCTGTGGCCAGAGAGGCCAGAGCCGAAAAGTTATTTCAACTTGGTGCAGCAGTTCCTTAGTGCGGCGCCGCATATCAATGCGATGAAGAGGTCAGCGTGCATAGAGGGTGCGCGGATCGCTCTTGCCCGTGTCAAGACATACTGGGCAGAAATGGAAGCCACCGCTGTTGCATCCCCAGACTCGGATGGAAGCCGAGCACCTGCCGAGCACTATTTTTAGGAAGTTCTGCAAGGCGCTCGTTTAATAGAGACGCAGTGCTCGAAGGATACTATATTCGAATAGCATATATTATTTGTAAAACAATATTTTGATAAATCGTAGAAGCTTTTTATACTTGTGCCTGCAAGTATTATGATACCTCCTGTGCGGCCTTTTAACATATATGTATATAATCTCTGAAAGATGGCAGTCGTCGGCTTCAGCCCCCACGCACATAATGCGAGGGTGTTCGCAGAAGGTGAATTTTCACACTTGATCCAACATCTTGGTCCTACAAAGGAGGTGATAGCGCAACGAACTAGGCAATCGGACTATGATGCTTTATCACTTTCACTTAGCCATAGGAGTTTGATAGTGAGGCTATTTATATAGCCCCTGGTGGCGCCTGCGCTCACCCGAACTCGGGGCTCGTATGTACCTGGCCAGGAAACGACCCTTCGTTAATGCGGAGGAATCCTAAAGATTCCGGTAAGTCATCGAGTGGTTGACCAGTCTCACGCTATATCATGACAGTCAGTTTTCGGCTTTCTCTACTGAGGTGCTCGCCTGGCCGAACCGGGGCACAATCACAGTAGTTCTCCTGGTGCCGCCTTAGCCGATAGAGCGGAACGTAAGGCAGCAAAACACAGGAGCCAGGCAAACCCAACATTTGACCAAAGACATGATTCGGAGCTGATGCATATAAGGCCAAACTCGCGACGCCGAACACTTCCTAAGGTATTCGGTCTTTATGAGGGCGGGCGGGATAACACCCTTAGTAATAAGCCCCTGGTGTCCAGGTACGCGCAAAATTCTGACGTGGCCACATGCCAAAACGCCAGCCTCCTCCTTGGTTATATCAAGAAATCAGGGGATGTGTATCAACAAGAGACAATAAAAAAGGTTTACGTAGGGTCTTAATCTGAAAAGAATCCTTGGAACGGGTCCCTGCTGCACGTCTGCGCCTGTGTCTCCGTTGTGCCATATCCTGGACGGGCGTAGCATGGTGTTCATCTGTAAAAGAGAGGAACTTAGTTAAACAAAGATCGTGCCGAACATGACTTATACTAAATAAACGAAGTATAAATCGAAATGGGTAAAATTGAGCTTTATTGTCTCTTGTTTTATACGCGAGGAGCCCCTAGTACAGGGGTATATGACTATTAAGCCTTTATCAATTGTATGTTTATGCCGGACTCGTCTAGCCATGTCCGTTGTCTTGATGACCTGTTTAGATGCTTTGGCTGGTGAAGCCACTTTATTGTGGGGTTGTCAAGGCAGCCGCACTGTTTTCCGAGCGGGGGGAACACTCAATGTTTTCCCTTTAACGAGATGATGCCTCGTGGACCGGGCATCTTAAGCGTAAGAGATGCATAATGCGGTATTGCGTTAAAGCGTGCGAAAGCTTCGCGTCCCAGCAGTGCTTGATAGCTACTTGAGAATGGGGCGATGTGGAAAGTTAGCTGTTCGCGACGGAAGTTATCGGGGGAGCCGAACATAACTTCTAGCCGAAGAGAACCCATACAGCGGGCATCCGGGCCTGGCATTACCCCTTCAAAGGAGGTTTTGCTATGGCGAATTTTTGTTGGGTCTATCCCCATGTTGCGGATTGTGTCCTGGTATAACAGGTTTAGACCACTGCCGCCATCCATCAGGACATTTGTAAAGTGGAGTCCACCGATTATTGGATCTAATACCAAGGCAGTCCAGCCTGCGTTCTGGATACTTCTAGAGTAATCCTGATGGTCGAAGGTGATTGGTTTTAACAACCATTGGCGAGACTCCTTTGGGATAGGCCGTATGGCGCGTATCTCTGGTGGCGCCGTTCTGTTCGTCACGTGAAGTAAGTTTACTGTTTTGACTTCTTGTGGGAAATCCTTTTGTTTCGTGGTGCTTTGCTTGTGGGGTTCGTCGTCGTCCTCACTTGGTGTGTCGAGCCCCTTGTGTTCGGCGTTGAGCTTGCCGGCTTGCTTGAAAACCCAACAATGTCTGTGGGTATGGTTCGCAAGCTTCCCGGGAGTACTGTGTATTTGACATATCTTGTCCAAGATTTTGTTTAAGTTGGATAGCTCGTCCCTGTTATCCTTGAGGGGCGGCTTTCTCTGATTCTGCCGCGAGCTTTTGAATCTGGCGTTGACCGCCGTGCTATTTGGGCTGTTTCCCTTATTCCGGCGCTGGTCCTTGCTGCATCGGGATTTTCCGTTTCCATCCCTAACTTCGGATGTACTTGGGTTGCTGGTGCTACATCTTGCCAACCAGCTGTCCTCTCCTGCGCAAAAGCGGGTCATGAGACTTGTTAATGCGACCATTGTTCTTGGCTTTTCTTGGCCTAGGTGTCTGGCGAGCCATTCGTCTCGAACATTATGCTTAAAAGCTACTAGGGCTTCGGCGTCCGGACAGTCGACTATCTGATTCTTTTTAGTAAGAAATATGTTCAAGAATTTCCGGGCTGACTCTTCGGGCTGTTGAGTTATGTGACTAAGATCGTCTGCATCCGGAGGGCGGAGATAGGTCCCTTGAAAATTTGCCCGGAAAGCATCCTCAAGCTCTTCCCAACTTCCAATGGTGTTTTCGGGAAGGCTTTTGAGCCAATGCCGGGCTGGCCCTTTAAGCTTGAGGGGTAAGTATTTTATGGCGTGGAGGTCATCTCCTCTTGCCATGTGTATGTGGAGGATATAATCCTCGATCCAGACCACAAGGTCTGTTGTTCCGTCGTACGCCTCTATGTTTACGGGCTTGAATCCCGCTGGAAATTCATGGTCCAGCACCTCATCGGTGAAACATAGGGGGTGTGCGGCACCCCTGTATTTGGGTGTGCCGTGATGTTCGGATATTTGTTTTGTTGCATTGCTTACTAGAGCTTGCTTTCTTGGCCCGTAGATAGATCTGGCTGGGCCGTCTTATTGATGCGGATACTTTGGTGGATCGCGCGCCGACTTGTGTGCGGTGCCGCTTGCCGCTCCATGCTGGCCATGCGGTCGTCTATCCGTCCGGATGGCTTTCCTATTTTTTGACTGGGGGGGCTCTAAGGCCTCCTCGTCAAATTCAGGCAGTAGCTTTCGCTTTGGATAGCATTTTGTGCGGCGACTGCCGCCATATTTGTCTGCGGTGTTGCGTACTTTGCTCCATCTGATTCTGAGTGCATCTTCCGTAGTTTTGAGCTTCCGCTTCTGCTTTTTCAGGCTATGCGCAGTGGCGACGAGCCTTTTGTGGAGGTTCTTCTGCTCCATGAGTTTATCCGGCGTAAGGTCGTCCGGACTGTTGTTTTCGCCGGGGACGGGGTGTTCGGTTTGTTTATCCAAGTTGCCCTGTTCGGACGCTTGCTCGAAGGCATGTTCGTCGTCCGCCGACTCGTCCTGCTCTATGGCTGGGTCTGTATGGCTGCTGTCTCTGTCAAGGCGGGGCTTGGAGCGGCGCTTACGTCGCCGCTTTGATTGCTTTTCGAGTGAACGATCCCTTGTTGCATCCCTGTGTTCCTTGTTGTCGCTTCATTTGGGTGTGTCCACCATGTATACATCATGAGATGAGGTGGCTGTCCAGTGCCTTATGGGCGTTGGTTCATGTTCGTCTCCTACATCGTCGTCCATACTGTCGATGTCTTCGGAGTCAAAGTCGAGCACGTCGTTTAAATTATCGACAGTGGCTACAAAGTGGGTGGTGGGTGGGCATCGAATTTCTTCGCCGTCCACATCCCAATCCTGCCGGTCATAGTCCGGCCAGGGCTCTCCTGATAAAGAGAGAGACTTTAATGAATTCAGAATATCACCGAAGGGCGAGTGCTGAAAGATGTCCGCGGCGGTGAACTCCATGATCGGCACCCAATCGGGTTCAATTGGTAGGGGCGCGGAGGGCACGAAGTCAGGAGAGGAGTCCGGCTCCTTGGAGTCACGGGCTTCGCAGAGAGTAGGGCTGGTGTTCGGCTCGATCGCCATAGAGATTGCAGCCCCCGAGGCGGTGTCTAACCACCCATCCTCGATTGGTGTGATCGGCTCCGAGCTAGGGGTCGGAGCGGACACAGGTGCGGCCTCCAGGGCATTGTTCGGCGGCAGAGCTGGATCATGCCCATCATGACAGTGCGGCGTGCTCGGCTGTGGCTCGAATCCGTCGAAGATCAAATCTCCGCGGATGTCGGCCGTGTAGTTCAAACTTCCAAATCTGACCTGATGGCCAGGGGCATAGCTTTCGATCTTCTCTAGATGACCAAGCGAATTGGCCCGCAGTGCAAAGCCGCCGAATACGAAGATCTGTCCGGGGAGAAAAGTCTCACCCTGGATCGCATCGCTGTTGATGATTGGAGAAGCCATCGGGCCTAAAAGTGACGACACCGAGGAACTCTCAATGAAAGCACCAATGTCGGTGTCAAAACCAGCGGATCTCGGGTAGGGGGTCCCGAACTGTGCGTCTAGGCCGGATGGTAACAGGAGGCAGGGGACACGATGTTTTACCCAGGTTCGGGCCCTCTTGATGGAGGTAAAACCCTACGCCCTGCTTGATTAATATTGATGATATGGGTAGTACAAGAGTAGATCTACCACGAGATCAGAGAGGCTAAACCCTAGAAGCTAGCCTATGGTATGATTGTTGTTCTGTCCTACGGACTAAAACCCTCCGGTTTATATAGACACCGGAGAGGGTTAGGGTTACACAGAGTCGGTTACAATGGTAGGAGATCTACATATCTGTATCGCCAAGCTTGCCTTCCACGCCAAGGAAAGTCCCTTGCGAACACGGGACGAAGTCTTCAATCTTGTATCTTCATAGTCCAGGAGTCCGACCGAAGGTATAGTCCGGCTATCCGGACACCCCCTAATCCAGGACTCCCTCAGCCGTTAACATTAACGGTGAGATTGGTCCCTTCTTCCCCACGCTTTGTGGGGTTTGCCAGGGCGATTCGTTCTCCCCGTTCCTGTTTAACATGGTGGTAGATGCCCTTGCAGACATCCTGGACAAAGCCAAATCGGCGGGCCATATCCACGGTGTGGTCGAGGGGTCTCCCTCCTCCAGTATGCCGACGACACCATAATAATGGTCGAAGGCTCCGTGACCGATATTGCCAACCTGAAGTTTCGCCTTCTATGCTTCCAACAGATGTCCGGGCTCACTATAAACTTTGATAAGAGCGAAGTGATGATTCTGGGTTACCCCCCGGACGAGGCCCTGGACATTGCTGACCGGCTTAATTGCCGCCTGGGTACCTTCCCCACGACATATTTGGGGATACCCATTAGTGACTCACGATTCACCATGGCGGACCTCCGCCCAACCGTGACCCGGATGGAACACCGGGTCGAGCCCTGGAAGGGACGGTGGCTCTCGAAGGCGGCGAGGGTAATCCTCATCAACTCCTCGCTTGCCAGCCTCCTCTGGTTCCTCATGAGCTTTTACAACCTGCATGAGATGCTCTATCAGGAGATCGCCATGTACTAGTCCAGGTTTTTTTGGGCTGATGAGCGGGACGAGCAGAAGTACCATATGGTGAGCTGGCTTGACATTTGCAAACCTAAGGAGCAAGGAGGTCTGGGGATCCTGTCTTCTCGGCGCATGAACATTGCTCTCCTGGCCCATTGGCTCCGGCGTATCGCCAATGGGGAGGGCAGCCTCTGGCTCATCATCATCCAAAATAAGTACCTTCGGGGCCAACCTTTAGCTTTCTGCCAACGCTCGGGTGGATCCCAGTTCTGGCAGGTGGTGGTCCAGCTTCTACTCGTGCTCCGTATTGGCACGTCTCTCTCTGTGGGCTCCGGGTCCTCGACCCTGTTTTGGTTCGACCGCTGGCTAGGAGACTCCCCCCTAGCCGTCCGCTTCCCGGGCTTATTTGCCATTGCGGCTGACCCTCGAATCTCCATCGAGACGGCCCTTATTGACTTAGGGAGTCTCGCCTTCCGGCGCCCCTTTGGCCCCCTTGAGGTGGATATGAGTGGGACTCTCTTCTCCAGGACATCGCTCTCCTGCCGATAGACGTTGAGGGCGCCCCTGACTCCATCTCTTGGCGTCTGGAGCCCTCCGACCGCTTCTCCACGAAATCTCTTTACGCGGCCACTGCCCCTTCGTTGGCCCTTGAGCCCTATAGCTTGATCTGGGACATTCACCTTCCCCTCAAGATCAGGATTTTCTTGTGGCAGTGGATCCGGGGACGCCTCCCCTCTGGGGTTGAAGTCCGCAAGCGCAATGGCCCAGGCGACAGGATGTGTCCCTTGTGCGCCACGGTGGAGGACTCGAACCACATATTATTTTCCTGCTCCACAGCCCAGTTCCTGTGGTCCCGCTTTCGTGATACGGTCGGCGGACAATGGTGCAACACCAACTTCCCCGACCTCCTAGCTGAGATCCACGCCTCCCCCCTCGTTGCCGCCATATTAGATGGTTGTGCATTGGGGTCCTCGCCTGGACGCTTTGAAAGATTCGCAACAAACTTGTTATTCAGAAAGTGCCTCTTCGACGGGCGACTGACGCGATCTTCAAAATGTGTGGCTATTTGCAGCTATGGCGGCCGCTTAGCCGCCCTCAGGACCGGGACGTCATCAACACCCTCCTTGCCGACCTTCGATCGATGGCCTTCCGCGTGGCACCTCCGCTTCCGCCTCCTCCGCCGGAGCCTGATCAGGCTTACTGCTCGTGTTGCGGTGTCTGTGTGTGTTCTTTATTTCTAGGGCTTGTTGAGCTGTGCCCTCAGCATTAACCCTCTTGTACTTTATTTGTGTGTGAGACTTATGTGTGTGAACCTTGTTGGATGTTTGGCTCGGGCGGTTTGCTTTGTAATATAAAGCGGGGCGAAAGCCTTTTTCGGTAAAATCAAACGCTCCCTACATTTTGATTTGAGGAGTAAGTATTCACTATTTAATGATGATTTAGGCTTGGGCGCTTGCAGTTTGATTTGTGGCCGCCGCTTCTCACCCCCGGCCGGCCGCTTTTGCCCTTTTGAGCAAATCAGACGAGGACGAGGCTGGGATTCGGAGAGGACAAGACGCGGGCAAGATTTGTCTTGGGAGCGCCTAAAGTAGCTCAGAGTAGCTTAATCGGACGGGCACCTCCTCGGCCCCGCGAAACACGGCACTGCAGGTGCAGGCAGCTCCAGCTCCCGCTGATCTCATCTGCCTCCTCTCGCCCACGGTCAACACCCATGGCATGGCGCGCGCCTATATTAAACCCATCCGTACTCCTCCATCTCTCCAAATCCCACAAGAGCAAAGCAAACTTGTCCCCCCAGCTCTTCTCTTGCCTTCTCCGATCGATCAACAGCAGCCAAGCACTAGCTAGCCGTGCGCAGGGATGGCTCGCCAAGGCATGGTCACGGCGCTGCTGCTGGTGGTCCTCGCCGCCGGCTGCTGCGCGTCGGCGGGCGCCGTGGCGTACCTCTCCAAGCTGCCGGTGACACTTGACGTCACCGCCTCCCCCAGTCCCGGCCAAGGTACGTCCGTCGTACCATCGTATATGCTTCCTTGTTTGGCTCCGCATGTGAGAAAATGTTTCCGCTGTTTGCTATAGCAACGTCATAGATTGGCATATCCATGTATGCAACAAGTTAATCGGCCTTGTCGCATGCCATTCCAAATATGCCAAGGTCAGCTGGCTTGCCGGCCAGTAGAAGAATCTTCGAAGTAGATGCTCAATTTTATTAAGAGAACTTATACAGGGAATTTTGTTTGCGCCTCTTCATTTCCTTCATCGTAACAAAAGTGACTAACTTTAACTGATCCTTGACCAGTTGTTCACGCCGGCGAGGACGTGATCACGGTGACGTGGGCCTTGGACGCGAGCCAGCCGGCCGGCAAGGACGCCGACTACAAGAACGTGAAGGTGAGCCTCTGCTACGCACCGGTGAGCCAGAAGGAGCGTGAGTGGCGCAAGACCCACGACGACCTCAAGAAGGACAAGACCTGCCAGTTCAAGGTCACCCAACAGGCCTACCCCGGCACCGGCAAGGTCGAGTACCGCGTCGCCCTCGACATCCCCACCGCCACCTACTACGTGCGCGCCTACGCGCTCGACGCCTCCGGCACGCAGGTCGCCTACGGCCAGACCGCGCCCGCCTCCGCCTTCAACGTCGTCAGCATCACCGGCGTCACCACCTCCATCAAGGTCGCCGCCGGCGTCTTCTCCGCCTTCTCCGTCGCCTCCCTCGCCTTCTTCTTCTTCATTGAGAAACGCAAGAAGAACAACTAGACGTGGAGATCGCAACCGTGGCAATGTTTGTTGGCTTTCTCCGGCCGGTCGTTTGTTCTCCATATGTAACAAAGTATCAGTACGGAATAGCACGTACGTACGGCACAAACTGTAGGACAAATGTTGGGGTGCATACCTCCTTTTTGTTGTGAGCGTGTAATGACTATGAATGAAATAATTTGATTTCAGGCTGTACATATGAAGCAACTTGGTTGTTTGAAGTTTGTATGTCCTGCGTTTGTGTGTGTCCTCCGTGTTGCTTTCATGGGATAGGAATAGAATAGTAGCGGCCGGTGCAATCACAGGCTCACAGCTGATATAAAATGGATAGGAATAGGGTAGTAGCGGTGCAATCACAGCTGATATAAAATGGCTATTACTAACTCCTTTTCTCAAACAAAACAAAAAGTTGTTTCGGCGCTCATTTCAAACGAAAAGGTACGCCCTGTTTGGGCAGTCATTTCAAACAAGAAAAGTTGGAGTCGGAAAAAGAAAGAGACCATCCAATATTCTTCGTTAGATGCTCACTGTACAAGACTTAAGTTGGTCGGCGTTTGCACTACGGCATGTGTGTCAATTTAGAAAGCATGTGCATGACCCCGCAAAAAAAAAAAAAAAGCATGTGCATGAGGCTTTCAAAAAGCAAGCATGACCCAGGAACAAAATGGACAAGCGTGTCATGTAGCTAGATACGACCAAATGCACTCTTCGCTACGAAAATCTGATCATCACAGGGGGGGAGTTGGTTTGAGTTTACACAGCAAGCATGACAGCAACAAGTATCTATCTAATCTGTATACATCTCAGAGTCAACTTTGTAGACAAGTGCACGTATCAATCTGATATGATACTCCTTCAGGCGTCACGGAAGGCCAAGAGACGACTAAGTACATTGCACTGTTGGGTAGCGGCTGGGAGGGACAGCAAGGAGCAACCACCCGATAATTTATTCAGCTTCACATGGAGACGGAGGGGGTACTCCACCAGGCTGAATGAACAATGTCAACTCTTCGGAATTGTGTCGCTCTAAACTTTTGACATCTTATAAATTGTATACAGTACCTTTGAAAGCGATTCACTTTGGCAAACAAGCTTATGTTTTCCTTTCAAGATGTTTCCAGGAAGGCACCTTTTGGCACATGTAAAACCAACTGAAGAACCAATCGTCTTTATATTCACCCGTGCACATGAGGTGTCCCAAGGGCCAAGGGGCGTGACTGTATGACTCGTACGAGTGCTTATCATCTAGTGCTACTTGTTTATGTGAGAGTACTTATCCTCTACTATATTGTTTATAGAAAATTAACTATTGCTTGCCAATCAACACAAGGAACCCTCTGTTAGTAAGCGGGCGAGAACTGCTCGCCCGTCGCTCTCGCGAGCGGCGTCGGGCGAACCCTTGCCTCAACTTCACGGCCGCCTCCTCCAACCTCCCTTCCCCTGCCGTCGCCGGAGGGCGCCGTCGGGAGAAGTCCATGGGTGTCGGCGGCGGCGGGGTTCTCTTCCCCTCCCGGTGTGTGGCGGCAGCGCAAGATGCGGCGGCGCGGCGGGGGCGTGACGCTGGTGCAGGGCGTGGCGGCGGCGGGGCTCTCGGCCGTGCGGTGCGGGCGGGCATCCAGGCCGTGGTGGCTGCACGGTGCAAGGCCATGGCGTGGCGGCGGGTCGGGGCTGGCGCAGGGGCGGCGGCGCAGGCACGGTCTGGCTCTGATCTGGCCCTGCGGGCGCAACCTCGGCTTCAGCGCGGGGAGAGGCCGGATCCTGGCCGGGCTTGGCCGGATCTAGCTTCTCTGTCCCCGTTGGCCGCCCTCGATGGGGCTCGGTGGTTTCGTTCTGGCGGCCAGCGAGGGCTGGATCCCGGGGCGGCGGCCCCCGGACGGTGGAGGATGTGTCGGCGGCTGTGGACTCGCGATGGGCGACGCGGTGGTGGACGATCCGTGCACAAAACGCTTGATGGAGGCCATTAGAACAGATCTGGGCGAAGACCCACTCGCGGCTGCTGCCGAGGCCGGCGATGGCGGCACTATTTGGTGTCGTTCCCTTGTTGAAGGTATTGCTGTTGAGAATTTTCAGGCCACTATCTGCTACCTCCGGGGGAAACCCTAGATCAGTAGATCGGATGACGGCGGCATTATTGTGTCGTTTCCCTCTTGTGGCGTCATTCTTGGAGGTGTACACGGGTTCGAGGGACCAGTGGACGGAATAATTGGTGGAGCGGTGATTCATCCTGCACATTAATGGTGGCGTTTCTCGGCGGTGTGGCGCAGTGGAGACTCGGCGCCCGATCTGTGGTGATGGACTCGCGCAGGAGGGTGATGTTATTAGGCGTCGTGGTGGCGTCGATGGCAGACAGGCCGGGCAAGGTGGTGCAATAGTACATCACTGAAGATGGATTGGTGGCAGGTGGCTGCGGCGGCCTCATACCTGGCATGCGTCCTGGTTGAGGAGTGCGCCAGACTGGTAGGTGCCCCATACCCGGCAGGCGTCCTGGTTGGGACCTCAGGTCTTAGATGTTTAGGTTTGGCTGCGATGTCTGTTTGGTATTAGGCCCAAACTATCAGCGCTCCTTCATCAATTGGATAGGAGCAGCGACAGTTGTTACTTGGACGATGACTATAGTCTTACTGTTATATGACTCTGTAAGATCTTATGAGAATAATTAATAAATTGGCCGTATACATCGCCCAGATACAGAGGCGGAGGTCCTTCTTCTTTTCTAAAGAAAATTTAGTAAGCAATGGACTATGCTAGACGGCGCAGCTGGAGGTTTCCTCTGTTGCTAGAGCCGCTTCATATTAAAGTTAGGCATACAAATATAAAGTGGTCTTGTACAAGGGAATGTAGGAAGTACCACAAGCCTCCTGATTTCAAAACTAATGTGGATCTTATTTGGGTATCATATGGACTGCTTTGGGCTTCTATTGATTCAAGAAACCGGATCGTGCATCTTTCATATATATTTTGATACACATACATAGTTAAGAAAAAGAAGGCAAAGGTAAAGCACATGAGGGAAAAACACCGCAAAAAAAAAACATTCTCAAGTAGAAAAGCCAAACAAGGAGAAAAATAAGCCAGTGACCTACACGTCCATAAACAGGTATACCGAAAAAGGCTTTCGCCCCGCTTTATATATAAAGCAGCGACCAAACACAACTCAGATACAAACGCATTCTATCACAACACAGGCACACACCCAAGGCAGGATACAAAGGCGCTGAGCGCAGCAGCACTACCTCTAGTACTACAAGAGCAAACGGAGTCCTCAACCGTGAGCATGCCACCGCGAAGAGATGAAGTCGCACATGACAAACCGTGTGCACTGAGAGCTGCGGCGACGCCTTCAAAAAGGGAACGAGCTTCGCCGCCACCGGTCCGTCCGAAGATAGATCAGGTTTTCACCCCGACCAACACTCACCACCGCCGGACGCCACACCCCAGCGACCACGCCGTCCACACGACCATGGCGAATGGGGGGCACCTAACCACGGGCTCCGCCCATGAGCACCACGGAACCACCACCAGGGCCGCCGCCCGGGCATCCTAGACCTTGATACCACCTCGCTCGAGACCCACCGCAACCCCAACCAAAGATACGGGCGGAAAGGGCCCGCCTTCGCACCCCTGGGCGGGCCCCAACTCCGAAACCCAATAGGTCAGCCAAAACTAGCCTCCATCGACCCATCCGGGGCACCGGGCGCGAGACGATGTTGGTCCTGCTGCCGGGTGCGAGACGAGCACGGTCCTGCTGCCGGGCGTGTGACGAGGTCGGTCCTGCTGCCGGGCACGAGACGAGCACGGTCCTGCTGCCGGGCGCGAGACAAGGTTGGTCCTGCTGCCGGGCGCGAGACGAGGTTGGTCCTACTGCCGGGCGCGAGACGAGCGATGGACCATTGTTGGGGGAAGGCTGAACCTCTGACGAATTGAGCAACCAGACGACAAGGAGAGGACCAAAGGTCGAAACGGGCCGCCTACAGACAAGCCGACGCCAGTAAACCAGCCGCTGTCCCAGCGAACCCACCGAGCTGCCGTGATGCCGGCACGGTGAATGAAAGCCTCCACACTGAGAGAGCCGAGCCACCCCGCCGCCGCCGCCCACAGCCGGAGCAACAGCCATGCCGGGCCGATGCCCCAACCCGCGTTGCCCGCCCACCAAACGTCGGCAAGGCGGACACGCACCACCACCACCACAACACCAACGCCACTGTGCCCTGGCCAGGTCCAGTCGGAGTCCCACCACCCCACCGGAGAGACGGACTCCAACTACAGCGCCACCACCTAAACGCGGCCGCCGGTCGCCCCTGCCACCATCAACCACCACACTGTCCAGATCTGGGCCGGGGGCCAAATCCGCCACCAGCACGAACCAGGGCGCCGGATCCCCACCGCTGCGTTGGTGAGGAAGGAGGCGGCGCCGCCAGCCACCAGAACGCCCTATGGATTCGCCGCAAACAGTCTAATATCAATGCATGGCACGCTTTTTTTGAAGCATTGACCGTAAGACAATTGTTCTACGGTAATTTTCATTAATTATAAATATTTACACAAATATACAAGAAATGCTGAAAGGAGCTCAACCTACTCCAGTTTTTTCTAACATTAAGACAAAGAAAATCAACTGCTCAGGGTGTCATTCTAGATGATCCCTAACCCACTTTTCTAAAGTGCCCAGATGCTTTGCTTTTATTCTGTGAGCCAACAGTTGCAAATCTTCTTTTAGCCTGAATTTCCAACACTGCACACTGTGCGCTTCCTTCTTGAATATTTTCCCATTCCTTTGACACCACGTGGCCCAACATCCTTGAATAATGATCTCCATTGTGATACTTTTTGGAAGTAATTGATGGATGAGTTGGATATCGTCTGAAGAAGATATTCCCAGTTGCTTCCTTGGTAACACACTATGCCAGCAGCTTTGAGACAATTCACAATCCCAAAATAGGTGTCTGAGGGTCTCTTTAGTTTTATCATTGCATAATACACATTCAAAGCATTCCAGATGGAAGCTCTTCGTATTGAGAAAATTCCTCGTGTTAACTCTATCATGAAGCAATAGCCAAAAGAAGATTTTGTGCCTGAGTCTACATGCATTCTTCTAGAGCCATTGATATATCTCCTGCTTCTCAGATTTTGGTATCAAACTGTGGTACATTGAGATGGAAGAATATTTGTCTTTCTGGCCTTTATCCAACCATTGATCATTGACTTAGTTTTGTGCACGGGTTTGGATGGCATCATGTAGAGTTGTGAATTGATCATAGGCCTGTGAGGAATTGGGTGTGTAGAACAAGTCTGAAGGATCTTGCTGATCTGTCCAATCTGCAACTAGAATATGTTCCTTCAAAACATGGGAGTGCAGCTCAGGGAATTTGTCTTTTAGAGGTTGATCTAACCATCTGTTAGTCCATAAGAGCACCGTGCTTCCATTCCCGATTTTGCAAATAGCATTTTCTTTGTATTCTTGTAGTAGTTTGAGGTGACACTTCCACCAGTATGAGCCTTCCAATTTGTTTCCTGGGCTGAGTCTGAGTAATAAGTCTCCCAAATCAGGTTTACCCAAAGTAAAGGCTGCTTATTTAGGAATTTTTGAATGTTCTTCATAAGCAGAGCCTTGTTGTGCGTTGTCACGTCCAAAATGCCTAGTCCACCTTGACTTTTTGGCTTACATACTTTGTCCCATGCTATCAAAGCAGGTCCTGCAATTATTTGTCCAAACTTTCTCCATAAAAAGGCCCTCAGGTACTTGTTGATCTGAGAGGAGATAGAAGCAGGTAGTGGAAGTGTACTCATAAAAAAAGATAGACAAGGCAGAGAAGATTGACTTGATAAGCAAGAGTTTCCCATCATAAGTGTAGTACCCTCGATGCGACTATATCTCCCACGTGTCGAGGCACGACTTAGAGGCATAATCGCATTGAAGGCATATGTCGCAAGTTAGGCAATCTTCACAACATCCCATGTAAAATAAATCATAAAGGGGAGATAACATAGTCGGCTTACATTCGCCACGTCAATCAAGTACATAAATAACATTACATCATCCAAACACTCATGGCCCGACTACGGCGCCAAAATAAAAGATAACCCAACATGCGACAACGGTCCCGTTCACCCCCAACTGGGCACCACTACTGATCATCGGGAAAGGAAACATAGTAACGTTGAGAGTCCTCGTCGAACTCCCACTTGAGCTCAAGCGCGTCTCCTGGAGCGGAATCATCAGGCCCTGCATCTGGTGTAATAGTAATCTGTGAGCCACATGGACTCAGCAATCTCGCACCCTCGCGATCAAGACTATTTAAGCTTATACGTATGGCAAGGTAAATATGTGGAGCTGCAGTAAGCGACTAGCAAGTATGGTGGCTAACTTATTCGCAAAAGAGAACGAGAAGAGGAGGCAAAGAGCGAGCGAGAAACTAGAGAGCAACCTGCGCAAACATTACTCCAACACCGTGTCCACTTCCCGGACTCAGCCGAGAAGAGGCCATCACGGTAACACACTCAGTTGATTCATTTTAATTAAGTTAAGGTTCAAGTTATCTACAACCGGACATTAACAAATTCCCATCTGCCCATGACCGCGGGCACGGCTTTGGAAAGTTCAATCCCTGCAGGGGAGTCCCAACTTAGCCCCTGACAAGCTCTCACGGTCAACGAAGGAATAGACCTCCTCCCAAGACGTTCCGATCAGACTCGGTATCTCGGTTCTTCAAGACAATTCGACAGGTTAAAACAAGACCAGCAACACCGCCCGAATGTGCCGATAAATCCCGATAGGAGCTGCACATATCTCTTTCTCAGGGCACACTCAGATTGTCCAAACTTCTGGTAGGCCAGCCCAGAGTTGCCCCTGGTAGCCACCGGCGGCTGACGGTTTGGACCAACACTCAGAGGAGCACTG
>NC_041390.1:391653309-391746725 GCF_002162155.2 Triticum dicoccoides | reverse complement strand
CTTGAGTCTGCAGAACCCAAGGGAAAGAAAAGGCTAGATGGCAAATGGTAAAACCAAGGTTGGGCATTGCTGAAAAAGCTTTAATCAAGGCGAACTATCAAGGGGTTCCCATTATAACCCAACCGCGTAAGGAACGCAAAATCTGGGAACATAACACCGATATGACGGAAACTAGGGTGGCAAGAGTGGAACAAAACACTAGGCGAGAGGCCGAGCCTTCCGCCCTTTACCAAGTATATAGATGCATTAAGATAACATAGCAATAGAATGATATCCCAACAAGTAAATAAATATTCCAACAAGGAACGGCCTTCAATCTTCACCTGCAACTAGCAATGCTATAAGAGGGGCTGAGCAAAGCGGTAACATAGCCAATCAACGGTTTGCTAGGACAAGGTGGGTTAGAGGTTTGACATGGCAATTTGGGAGGCTTGAAAGCAAGTGGTAGGCATCGTAGCAATGGCATAGCAAAAGAGCAAGCAAACTAGCATAGCAAAGATAGTAGTGATTTCGAGGATATGATCATCTTGCCTACACAGTTGTCAGAGTTGACTGGATCCTCGAAAGCAAACTCAATGGGCTCCTCGTTAGCGAACTCGTCTCCCGGCTCTACCCAAACAAGACAAACAAGCAACAAGGACACAATCAACCACGTGCAAGGATCAAGCAATATGATGCAAAGATGATATGCTATGCGGGATGCGATGCGGGATGCAAAATGCAAGATATGACAGGAAATGCATGAACCTGGCCTCAACATGGAAATCCAAGTATGCCACTGGGAAGATGAGATGAAATCGCTTGAAAACGATATAAAGAACACCGGAATCGGAGTTACGGTTTGGAAATGGCAAGCGATTCAAATATGGCCATGTTCTGCGATTTACAGGAAGTAGCCATCTAAATGCAATGAAATGAACATGCTACAGCACCCAAACATGACAACAAAATACATGGAAGGGATGCATTCAAGATGCTTAACAAAAGTCTAGCACTGAGCTACGGCCAATTCATCCATTAACAGGTTCAAACAAGCATGGCAAAAGTACATATGGTAAACAGATCTCAGACTTAGTGAAATTAACACTTGTTTGGAATTTCAGATCAGATAGCACTCTTCGGAGCAATAAAACTACATGCTACAGGAACTGAACATGGCAAAGTAAAGCATGACATGGAGCTACTCAAAGAGCTTAACAAAAGTCCCTTAGTGACCTTGAGCCAAAAGGGATCAGAAAATACAATTGCAAGCATGTGAGCATAGCAAAAACATAATCAATTTTCAGACTTAGTGAAAACTGGAACATGCTGAAAACAGATATCAAGTAGGCATGTTTACGAGCTCGATGCACTCACTACGGTGCAAGTCATGGCAAGACAAGCATACACCAATCAAGAAGGCATAAAATACAAGCTAGACATGGCAAGAACAATAGCATAGCATGCACGGATCAACTACAACATCATCGGCAACATCATCAACAACATCATAGTGGAATTGCTAAGTCCCTGAAAACAGAATTAACAAGTGCACCACTTTGCAAGCTTGCACTAGTCACCACACACATCACAAAAATACATGGGTTGCACCACTGGAAAGATGACAAAACCCTTAACAGAACATGTGTAGAGCATCAGGGCATATCATGCACACATTAATCATGGCAAAAATGACAAAAGGCTAAATGAAGCAGCAGATCTAACAATTATCTCAAGTAGCCTCCTTCTAACAGCATTTCGGGCATCAAGATGAACTAAAACGAAAATGATGCAATGGAATGAAATGATGTACTCTCTGAGATGAACATTTTGATATGCTATATGCATGAATCGGAGCTACGGATGCAAAGTTACGGGGCCACGAACATGAGCACTTGAAACGGAAAATTCTGGGACTTAGAAGAAAATTCAACCTCCCAGATCTAGGGTTTCGGCGGCACGCAATCCGAGGCAAGTCCGGCGAGCTCCTGGCGGCTCCAGCGAGCGAAGAGGCGGCAGGGAGGCGAGGGAGAGGTGGATCCGGTCCGGCCCGACCGGATCCGGCGGCGGGTGGCGGTCTCCGGCCACCGGAGATGGTGAGGAGGCACGGGGTGGCGATGCTCGCAGCGGCCGGGGCGAGATCCGGCCGGCGAGGGCGGCGGGGAGGCGCGGCGGCTGGCGAGGCAGCGCGGTGGCGGCGGAGCGAGGAGAAGGGCGCGGGCGCGCGGCGGCGGAGGGAGTGGGCCTCGGGGGCCGGCTTCGGGCTCCCGGGCCGGAGCGGTGGGCGGCGGCGCAGGCGAGTCGGCGGCTGACACGTGGCGGCGGCGGGCGGTGGCAGACACGTCCGGCCCGAATCGGACATGTCCGTCGGCGGGAGGTGCAGTTTTTAGGGTTTTGGAGAGGGAGATCCGGATTTCGGGGAAGGGGTCTTTAAATAGGCATAGAGGGAGCTAGGAGAGTCCAAATGAGGTGCGGTTTTTTGCCACGCGATCGTGATCGAACGCTCTAGATGATGGAGAGGGCTTAGGTGGGTTTTGGGCCAAATTGGAGGGGTGTTGGGCTGCGACACACACGAGGCCTTTTCGGTCCCTCGGTTAACCGTTGGAGTATCAAACGAAGTCCAAATGATACGAAACTTGACAAGCGGTCTACCGGTAGTAAACCAAGGCCGCTTGGCAAGTCTCGGTCCAATCCGGAAATGTTTAATCCCCACACATGAAAGAAATCTAGAAATGACCACCGGAGGAGAACAAAGCCCCAGAATGCAAAACGGACAACGGGGAAAATGCTCGAATGCATGAGACGAACACGTATGCAAATGCAATGCACATGATGACATGATATGAGATGCATGACAACGATAACAACACACGGAGACAAAGACCCGAACCCTAGGAAATAAATATAACTTAACGCCGGAAACGACAAGATTTGGAGTACAAATTGGGAAAGTTATATCCAGGGTGTTACAACACTCCACCACTACGAAAGGATCTCGTCCCGAGATCTAGGACTGAAAGAACGCCGGGTACTCAGAACGGAGGTGATCCTCGCGTTCCCAGGTAGCTTCACGGTCGGAATGGTGTGACCACTTGACTTTGAGAAATTTGATTGACTTGTTGCGAGTCTTGCGTTTAGTCTCTTCAAGAATCGCAACTGGGTGCTCATGATAAGAGAGATCTTCTTGGAGCTCAATGTCCTCGAAGTTGACAGTGCAGTCAGGAGTCTTGAAGCACTTTCGAAGCTGAGAGACATGGAACACGTCATGAACATTTGCAAAGTTTGAAGGAAGCTCGAGTTGATAGGCGAGGTCGCCTCTCTTGCTGACAATCTTGAAAGGTCCCACGTATCTAGGGGCAAGCTTCCCTTTGATACCGAAGCAACGAGTATCTTTCATAGGAGAGACGCAGAGGTAAACATGATCTCCGATCTCGAAAGCCAAATCACGGTGCTTACTATCATAGTAGCTCTTCTGGCGGGATTGGGCTGCTTTGAGGTTATCACGAATGACTTTGCACATTTCCTCTGCCTCTGTGATTAAGTCATTACCCAAAAGCTGACGTTCACCGGTTTCAGACCAGTTGAGAGGGGTACGACACTTCCTGCCATACAGAATTTCAAATGGGGCCTTGCCCGAACTTGCTTGAAAACTGTTGTTGTAGGAGAATTCAGCATAAGGAAGACAATCCTCCCACTTCATGCCGAAGGAGATCACACAAGCCCTAAGCATATCTTCAAGAATCTAGTTGACACGCTCGACTTGACCGCTAGTTTGAGGATGGAAAGCTGTGCTGAAGCGGATGTTGGTGCCCATGGCCTTCTGAAAAGAATCCCAAAACTTCGAGGTAAAGATGCTGCCACGGTCTGAAGAGATCACTTGTGGAATACTGTGCAGAGAGACAATATGAGAGGTATAGAGTTCCGCCAATTGAGCTGCAGTGATCGACTCTTTGATAGGCAGAAAGTGAGCCACTTTGGTGAGTTTGT
Organism: Triticum dicoccoides; assembly: GCF_002162155.2. NCBI lineage: Eukaryota > Viridiplantae > Streptophyta > Magnoliopsida > Poales > Poaceae > Triticum > Triticum dicoccoides. The sequence continues at coordinate 391,742,759 of NC_041390.1, read as the reverse complement.
CGATGACAACGAATATAGCATCATTGCCACGCTTGGACTTTGGAAACCCAGTCACGAAGTCCATTTCAATGTGGTCAAACTTCCATTCTGGAATGGCAAGAGGTTGGAGGAGACCAGCTGGCCTTTGGTGTTCTGCCTTCACTCTTCTGCAGACATCACATTCGTTCATGAATTGAGCAATCTCGCGCTTCATTCGAGTCCACCAATAAGCTTGCTTAAGGTCCTGATACATCTTCGTGCTCCTAGGGTGGATGGAGAGGAGAGAATTGTGAGCCTCGTTCAAGATCACTTTACGGAGGTCACCTTTGGGTACAACAATACGATCCTCGAAGAAGAGAGTGTCCTTGTCATCAAGGCGGTAGCACTTGTACTTGGACTGACTCTTGGCAATCCCAATCTTCACCTTTTTCACCATAGCATCAAGAAGCCGGGCTTGGCGAATCTGGTCTTCCAAGGTAGGAGAGACTTGAAGGTTGGCGAGGAAACCTTGAGGAGCAATTTGCAGGTTAAGTTTGCGGAAAGCTTCACAAAGCTCGGGTTGATAAGGCTTGAGAATCAGACTGTTGCAGTAAGCTTTCCTGCTCAATGCGTCAGCGATCACATTGGCCTTGCCTGGAGTATACTCAATACTCGGATTATATTCTTGAATCATTTCGACCCATCGAGTTTGCCTGAGGTTGAGATTAGGCTGAGTGAAGATGTACTTGAGACTCCTGTGATCAGTGAAAATGTCCACTTTTCTTCCCAATAAAAGATGTCTCCAAGTCAAAAGAGCATGCACAACTGCCGCCAACTCGAGATCACGAGTGGGGTAGTTCTTCTCATTAGGCTTCAACTGGCGAGAAGTATAAGCAACAACTTTCTTCTCTTGCATCAATACTGCGCCAAGACCTTGGAGAGAGGCATCACAAAAGACCTCGTATGGCTTGGATTCATCAGGCGGAGTCAGAACCGGAGCAGTGATCAATTTCTCTTTCAAAGTGTTGAAAGCAATATCACATTCCGGGGACCAAACATACTTGACGTGCTTCTGAAGAAGATTTGAGAGAGGCTTCGCGATCTTAGAAAAGTTTTCAACGAATCTTCGACAATAGCTTGCGAGACCGAGGAAGCTACGGAGTTGCTTCACATTCTGAGGAGGTTCCCAATTCACAATTGCAGACACCTTCTCAGGATTCACGGCAATGCCCTTGGCAGAGATGATATGACCAAGATAAAGAACCTCATCGATCCAAAATTCACACTAGGAGAACTTGGCGTAGAACTGATGTCCCCTGAGCCTATCGAGAACCAAACGCAAGTGCTTGGCATGATCTTCCTTGTTCTTCGAGAAAACTAGAATGTCGTCGAGATAGACCAAAACGAAGTCATTGGTGTAGGCGTTGAAGATGAAGTTCATCATGCGAGAGAACGTCGGAGGAGCGTTGACGAGGCCAAAAGACATGACAGTGTATTCATATGAACCAAAGCTTGTCCTGAAAGCCATCTTGGGAATATCTTGCTCACGGATTCGAATCTGATGATAACCCATACGGAGATCAAGCTTGGAGAATACTTGGGCACCTTTGAGTTGTTCGAACAGCTCATTGATGTTGGGAAGTGGGTATTTGTTCTTGATGGTCTTCTTGTTCACTGGACGGTAATCAACACAAAGTCGGTCCGTTCCATCCTTCTTATTCACAAAAAGAACACCACAACCCCACGGAGAAGAACTAGGCCGGATGAGACCCATTTTATCTTGAATATCGAGTTGCTTCTTCAGCTCCTTCAACTCTTCAGGTCCGAGCTTGTAAGGACGTTTGTACACAGGTTCCGTGCCAGGCTCAAGATCAATAACGAATTCAACTGGCCGGTGCGGAGGCATTCCTGGAAGCTCTTCTGGAAAGACGTCTTGATATTCGCAAATGACTGGAATTTGCGAGATGGCATCGAGTTCACCCTTCTCATTGAGAGAAAACAGACGGATGGTATTATCCCGAGCGGCAAAGACAATTACATCCTCAGACGAATGAGTCAATTGAATCTGCCTGGCTGCACAATCAAGATGAGCCTTGTGCTTAGAAAGCCAATCCATCCCGAGGATAAGATCAATATCCGAGTTACCAAGAACCATCGGAGAAGCCAGAAACTTGAAATCACCCATCATGATAGAAACATCCGGAATCTCGTGATTAGCGAGCAAACATTTACCCGGAGAGACAACTACTAACGGTTTATGCATAACTTGGGAAGTCAACTCATGCTTAGATGCAAAAGGTTTCGAGATGAAGCAATGCGATGCACCAGTGTCAAAAAGAACTTTTGCAGGAACATTGTTAACAGGAAGGTTACCCATAATCACATCTGACGAGTCCTCTGCCTGGGCTGCGTTCATCAAGTTGACCTTGGCGTGCTTGGGGTTATGCTTGACCACAGGTGTACTTGCTGATTTGACAGGAGGAGGAGGAGGAAGACACCTCTGGTTGAGACACTTGTTGGCATAGTGACCCTTCTGTTGGCACTTGTTGCACGTGACCTCTGAAAGCGGACGGTGATACGGAGCACTCGATCTTGGAGGTTGAGACGAAGTCTTGTTCTAAAAGCCAGGGTTGGGTGGGTGGGAAGAACCACTGCCACCTTTGCTCTTCTGCTGATACGGCTGACGGAACGGAGGAGGAGGAAGCCAATACTTCTGCTGCTTGGGCACTTGAGTAGAGGAAGAAGTAGTAACATCTCTGACTCGCTTCTTGGAAGCATCACACCTCAACTGAGCAGCCTCTTGCTTCAGTTCCATGTTGTAGAACTCATCGTATCTCAAGGGCTCAAAGAGGACAAGAGCTAGCTGAATTTCTTCTCTGAGACCACCCCTGAACTGATATATCATGCTCTTCTCATCAGGAACGTCCTGCTTGGCAAAGCGGGCGAGCTTCTGAAACAACTTGTTGTAGTCATAGACAGACAAAGAGCCTTGCTTCAGGTTGCGGAATTCCTCACGCTTGCTTTCAACCACCCTCTGAGGAATATGATGAGCTCGGAAATCTCGACGGAAATCATCCCAAGTGATAACACGTCCACCTCTGGAATCCTTGTACTGCTGAAACCATTTTGCAGCTTGATCTTTGAGTTGGAAGGAAGCGAACTTGACAAAGTCCTCAGGCCTGACGTTACTGCACTCGAAATGCTTGCACAGATCCACAAGCCAATCGTCAGCATCGATTGCCTCAACACAATTGCTAACAGTCTTTGGCCCGTTAGCAAGGAACTGGTTGAGTGTAGAAAAGTGATTCTGATTGTTGCCTTGGTTCCCTTGGTTGCCTTGATTGCGCTCTTGGAGAATTTGCATGATCAACTGTGTGTTTGCATTGGTTGTGGCCATCATAGCTTGCCATGCCTTCGGAGGAGGTGGAGGTGGTGGCGGATCAGGATTCAGAGTTGTGCGCGTTGGAGGAGCCATCCTGAAGAGGTTGACTGAAAGTGCAACTATCCCTAGGTGGTTTTGGTAATTCATAACAACATATAGCTCATTGAGCTAATGCTATTCCAAGATGATTATTTCAGGAAAGCTCAATGATTGGCATGGAATGGATGTGAAAGTGGAACCCTCAAAATGCTAAGGACAAAGGATTGGCTGAAGCTCAAAAGCTCAAGACTCTTCATTTTATATTTTAGTGATCCAAGATCACATTGAGTCCATAGGAAAAGCCAATACTATCAAGGAGGGATGAGGTGTTGCTTAATGAGCCTCTTGCTTCATGTGCTTAGTGATATGCTCCAAAACCCTCAACTACTTTCCCATATCCACATATGACCTAAACCCTAAGCCAAACTCGGTCCTACCGATTCTTCCTATCCGGCGCCACCGAGTTTCACTTGTCATTAGCCACTGCCAAACCCTAGCAATTCGGTTCTACCGATAAGGATCTCAGTCTCACCGAGATGGGATTGCAAACTCTCTGTTTCCCTTTTGTAACTTTTCGGTCTCACCGAAAGAGCGGATCGGTCCCACCGAGATTGCAATGTAAACTCAGTGTTTCCCCTTTGTAACTTTTCGGTCTCACCGAGACCCACTCGGTCTCACCGAAAGAGCAAATCGGTCCCACCGAGTTCGCCTGACCAACTCTCTGGTTAGCTAATTACCAAATTCGGTCTCACCCAGTTTGTGTAATCGGTCTCACCGAGATTACGTTATGCCCAAACCCTAACCATATCGGTCCTACCGAGTTGCATGTCAGTCCCACCGAAAATCTCTAACGGTCACTAGGTTTACATTTTCGGTTCGACCGAGTTTATTGATTCGGTCCCACCGAGATTGGAAAACTGTGTAATGGTTGAATTTTGTGTGGAGGCTATATATACCCCTCCACCTCCTCTTCATTCGTGGAGAGAGCCATCAGAACACACACACACACCATTCCAACTCATATGTTCTGAGAGAGAACCACCTACTCATGTGTTGAGACCAAGATATTCCATTCCTACCATATGAATCTTGATCTCTAGCCTTCCCAAGTTGCTTTCCACTCAAATCTTCTTTCCACTAAATCCAAATCCTATGAGAGAGAGTTGAGTGTTGGGGAGACTATCATTTGAAGCACAAGAGCAAGGAGTTCATTACCTACACACCATTTGTTACTTCTTGGAGAGTGGTGTCTCCTAGATTGGCTAGGTGTCACTTGGGAGCCTCCCACAAGATTGTGGAGTTGAACCAAGGAGTTTGTAAGGGCAAGGAGATCGCCTACTTCGTGAAGATCTACCGCTAGTGAGGCAAGTCCTGTGTGGGCGATGGCCATGGTGGGATAGACAAGGTTGCTTCTTCGTGGACCCTTTGTGGGTGGTTGCTTCTTCGTGGACCCTTTGTGGGTGGAGCCCTGTGTGGACTCGCGCAACCTTTACCCTTGGGTGGAGCCCTGTGTGGACTCGCGCAACCGTTACCCTTCGTGGGTTGAAGTCTCCATCAACGTGGATGTAGGATAGCACCACCTATCCGAACCACGGGAAAAACATCCGTGTCTCCAATTGCGTTTGAATTCTCCAAACCCTTCCCTTTACATTCTTGCAAGTTGCATGCTTTACTTTCCGCTGCCAATATACTCTTTGCATGCTTGCTTGAATTATGTGATGATTGCTTGACTTATATTAAAATAGCTAAAATATGCCAAGAACTAAAATTGGGAAAAGGTTAAGTTTTTATTTTGTCAAGTAGTCTAATCACCCCCCTCTAGACATACTTTCGATCCTACAAGTGGTATCAGAGCTTTGGTCTCCATTTGCTTTGATCTCCACAGCTTTTGGTGGTCATAGACTTGGTTTCACAACCTAGGAGAGTATGGCGTCTAGCGAGGGAAATTATCACCGTAGAGGTCCTTACTTTGATGGTACTAATTTTGCTAGTTGGAAGCATAAAATGAAAATGCCTATTCTTGGACATAACCCCGCCGTTTGGGCTATTGTGTGTGTTGGTTTGCAAGGTGACTTCTTTGATGGGAGAGAACCAAACCGTGAAGCTACCGCGGATGAGTTGAAGATGTTGCAATACAATGCTCAAGCTTGTGATATTCTCTTCAATGGATTGTGCCCTGAAGAATTCAACAAAATCAGCCGTCTTGAGAATGCAAAGGAAATTTGGGACACTTTGATTGATATGCACGAAGGTACCGACTCCGTCAAGGAATCCAAGTTGGATGTGCTTCAAAGCCAACTTGACAAGTTCAAGATGAAGGATGGTGAAGGTGTCGCTGAAATGTACTCTAGGCTTGCTCTCATCACAAATGAGATTGCCGGCTTAGGAAGTGAAGAGATGACCGATAGATTCATCATCAAGAAGATTCTAAAATCCTTGTATGGAAAATATGATACCGTGTGCACATTGATCCAAATGATGCCCAATTACAAAGATCTCAAGCCAACGGAGGTGATTGGAAGAATTGTTGCTCATGAGATGTCACTTAAGGATAAAGAGGAACTTCACAACAAATCAAGTGGTGCCTATAAAGCCTCATGTGAAGCCCCTACATCATCAGGTGAGAAACAAGACTTCAATGAAGAATTGAGCTTAATGGTGAAGAACTTCAACAAGTTCTACAAGAGTAGAAGCAAAGATAGAAGCTTCAAGTCAAGGTCCTACAATGACAAAAGATCTTCTAGTCGAGAGCGAAACTGCTACAATTGTGGAAGACCCGGACACTATTCCAATGAGTGTACGTCTCCCTACAAGAGAAGAGAAGATTCTCCAAAAAGAAGAAGCAAAGGATCACCACCAAGAGAGAGAAGGAGTAGAGATGATCGTTATGAACGAAGATACTCACGGAGAAGCAAGGATTCGGAAAGGAAGGAAAAATCATCAAGGAGCTATAGAAGACGAAGACATCAAGCTCATGTTGGTGAATGGGTATCCGGCTCCGACTCCGACAGCCACTCCGAAAGAAGTTATCACTCCGACTCCGAAGATACTCAAGATGAAGGTGTTGCCGGTCTAGCACTTGTGTCAACCAACTCCTACGACATATTTGACTCACCAAATGAAGGAATTGGAGATGCTTCATGGCCAAAGGTCCTAAGGTAACACACCCCGAGTATGTTGATTTCAATAGTGATGAAGATGACTTGTTAGGTGATGATTTGCTTATTGACAACTCTTGTGATGAATACTATGATGAAATGTCAATTAAACATGCTAATCAAGATAAAACGAATGACAATGATAAGGAGAAGATTGAGGCCCTAACTAAAGAACTAAACACTCTTAAGTTAGCTCATGAAACCATCTTCGAAGATCATCGAGAACTTTTAAGAGCTTATGAGAAATTACGCTTTGAGAAGCTCAATCTTGAGCAAGAGCATGAGTTCTTAAAAGCAATCAATGATGATCTCCGCAAGAAAAGTTCTTCTTACATTGCCAAGCGTTTACTCTTATCCACTTACATGCCTCAAGTCAAGTCTAGTAGCAAGAAAGATTCTTCCTCTAGCAGTAACAATGATCATGTTAAATCCAATATTGTTGCTTCTAGTAGTTCTCTTGATTCCACTAATGATTCTCTTAGCCAAGTTACACTTGAGCAAGAAAATAGTTTATTGAAGGGAATTATAGAGAAAGGAGTGTACAAAAGCCTTGTCGGGAGTAAGCAATTCGTAGAAATTGTGCGCAAGCAAGGAATGCACCGGAAGAATCAAGGTGTTGGTTTTGAACGAAAGTTCAATGCCAATGGAGTTGAGTGGGAAGAAGATCAATACCCCAAGACAAAGTTTATTCCTCGACAAGAGAAGTATGATACTTCTTTCAAGGGGACACAAGCTCAAGATGATCTTCCACCACAAGACTACAAGCAAAAAGGCAAGGACAAGCTTCAAGAGGAAATTGATGCATTTGAAGAAGCTCCAAAGACCTTAGTCAAGTGGATTCCCAAGACTACTTCAAGTTCCACTTCATCAAGTACGACTACAACTCCAAGGATTCCCATCAAGATGGTGTGGATCCAAAAGAAGAAGAACTAGAGAGTTCTCGAGGGTGACTCCGCCAACATACTTCACTCTTATCATTTTGGCAAGAACAAGTGCAATCAACTTCCACATCTTGCACTAGTTCAAGGAGTCACAAACCCTCTTGTTGGTAAGACAAGGGACAAGGTAACCTAAAAGTTTTCATGGACATCATCTTGTGTGTGCATCACTCTATGTCTATGTATATCCTTGTTTGTTCCTTGTGGGACTAACCCATGTAGGTATTGAAAGTGCAATTCACTCAAATGGATAGCTCCAAGAGATCTACATCAACATTGAGCATCCACATCTTCAATATCTACATGAAGTCATCATCGACAAAAACCAAGGTTAGTTCATCCCTCTTAGGGGGGATATCACATCTAGGGGGAGCTTTACTCTAAGACTTGAGCTAAAACAACTCTAAATATGTGAACAAAACAATGCTTTATGTAAAAGTGGTAACCCCACTTGAGCTTAAACGATGAGTATGACCTATGATCAAGTGTTCTCACTTGACTCCTAAGTCAATATACTCATATATAGATGACCTAGTCATCGCAAATTTCTTGATAGATGCTAGAATTGGTTGTGCATGCCTTGTCACATATTTCATTTGCCATCTTATTGTGTGAGCATGCTGGTTGCATATTTTACTCATTCGAGGACATCCACTTGTTGTTTTGATTGGTCGGCTTTATTTCTTTTTGCCAAGTGGATGGACAAGAATGCCTAAGAACCTCCTCTAGCTATCTATGCTTTTCTCGTCTCAAACTCTATTCATGCTGCATCACAAAATTTGATCAAGTCAGATTCGACCCACTCTGTGTGAGGAGCGCTCGGAGTCCCCGATTTGTCATAGACTTAAACTTCCAAAACCTCTTTATGATTCTCGGTCTGACCGATACTCCACTTTCGGTCCTACCGAGATCATTAAGTTGATCTAGGTTTTCGATCTCGGTGCAACCGATTTGAACCTTTCGGTCACACCGAGTTTCAGTAACTGCTTGCAGTTATGAATCTCGGTGCCACCGAGTTGTTCCACTCGGTCACACCAACAGGGTCAGGCTATATATAGTCACGGGCAAAATTTTGGAAATTTCTCCGAACCCCTTCGCCCGCGCGATAGCCTGCTCTGCCCTCGTGGTCTCCGGATCGTCTTCTCGCCGCCAGCCGCCTCCAGTCGCTGGTCTCCGTCGCCGTCAACGGGAATTCTGCCCCGCCGTTGCCGCCGTAGCAAGTCCACGCCGAACTAGGGTATGGACTTGATCTTTGTGCTATTCTCCAATCTGATTCCTAGCACATTGTGATCTTCATGATTCTTGCCACGATTGAAACACTCCTATCCAGTCAAAACACTCATAGATTAGGTTTGATTCAAAAATTCTAGGTTTAGGTCTCCGCCGAAACCATCTCGAACCCACCGAGTTGAAAAACTCGGTCCCACCGATTTGGCTTATGCCATTGCACAAGTGAGACTCGGTCTGACCGAGAATTACTTATCGGTGTGACCGATTTTGGAACTCTGTGAAACCCTAGCAGTCTCGGTGCCACCGAACTGTGACTCGGTCCTACCGAGTTCACTAGTTTAGGTTCCAAAACTGCTTCGGTATCACCGAGTTTGAAAATCGGGAGATCCGAGATGATTTCAGTGGGAAACTAAAACTAAGTTTTTGGATCATTCTTTTGCAAAAATCTCTGCATTTTGTGATGCTCATCCTTTCTACCTCATCTATAATCTGTTCACAGGGTCAGCAGTTAGTTTGCAGCATGTCTGATCAAAGTGATAGCCAAAACATGTCAGAGCAGCAGGTGCATATGAGTGAGGGCACTAGTCCCTCAAGTTCTTCAGATGAGGGCAGCAAGAGCACCCCTAGCAACTTGCCAAAGGCTGCCACGAGACAGAGGAAGAAGAGGACTTTAGATTCCGAAGATGAGGACTATGTGGCACAGGAAGAGGCCACTTCCAAGAGAGTTGAGCCAGCTCAAGGCACAAAGCCAGGGCTGAAAATCAAAAGGCCAACAGGCAGGCAGCCCATGTCAAAGGCAAGAGCCTCAACTGAGAAGCCCACTCCCCAAGAGCCAGTTGCTGTAAAAGGCAAGAAGAGGAAGGAAAGGGTCAAGAAGACCGTAGCCAGAGTGCTAGGAAAATCTTCCATCATGGAAGAGGAAGAGGAAGAAGAGGTAGCTGCACCAGCACCCAAGGTACCCAAGCTGATGGGTGATGCCATAAGGTTAGGGGCTACTGCATCTAAGCCCAAAGCTAGCTCCAAGCCAAAACCAAAGAGGAATACAAGGAGCATTCCTGCAGCTGAGAAGAACAAGGCCCCAGTGCCTGAGACTGTTGCTGAAGAAGAGGAAGAGAATGTCCTGAGAAAGCTAAAGCCCAAGATCCCAGACCACAACGATGCTCATCCTGTGGCTGAGGATATGAAGCTCAGGAGAGATTCAGGGCTGAGGAAGTGGAGAGAAGCAGGCCCGTATGCTTCAAGGAGAAGGACTGTCGTGGACTACAGATTTCACACCAAGGAGCAGCAGGATTTTTATGAGACAATGCTGCTAGATAAGTAGCCCATTGTCTGTGATATGCGATGGGTTGATTGGCAATATATCAAGGACAACGAAGAGCACTATCCTGGAGTGCAAGACAGCTTCATAGCTTGTGGAGTAGCTGAATTTGTTGGGCAGAAGCTCACAAAGTGGAATGAGGAGCTTATAATGCAGTTCTACTCCACGGCACATTTTTATTTAGATGGGAGGATCACATGGATGTCTGAGGGTACGAGGTACCAATCCACTTTTGAGGAATGGGCAAAGTTAATTAATGCCCCAGAGGAGCATGATGATGACATGGACATATATGCCAAGAAGAAGATGGACCACAACTCAATGTCCAATATGTACAAGAGATCCCAAATGAAGCACTTGATACTTTCAAGTTTGGCTCAATGCATTATCTTCTGTCAGATCTGCCTACGATCAATTGGATACTAAGGCACACCTTACTGCCCAAGTCTGGAGATCACAAGATGATCAGAGGCCATGCTATCAACTTGCTACATGTGTTTGATGTGCCTCAGAAGTTCAAGGTGATGAGCCTCATAGTGGAAACAATCAAGAGGACTGCAGCAGATCAGAAGAGGAGTTGCAGATATGCCCCTCAAATTCAGGAGCTCATCAACTCCAAGATGGGCACGGGCATATATTTATTGGACAAGGAACATTTGCCCATCCGTCCAGATTTTGAGGACAATCAAGTTGTCATGACTGAGAACGAGCCATCGTCTGCACAAGCTTACACAAAGAAGGAGAAGGCGAGGAAGGAGAAAGCTGCCAAAATGCCAACTCAAGAGGAGGCATCTGAATACTTCTTGAAGACCAAACTAGAGCAGCTTGGTTACTTGATTGCATCCACGCTGAGGATTGAGCAAAGTCTGGCCACCCTCACTCAAAATCAGCAGAGCCTAGAGAGAATCATGGAACAGAAGTTCTATGACTTGGATGTCAAAGTAACGGAAGTTCAGTCTGCAGTGGAGCAGCTCCAGGAGGACATGCATGAGAGGAGAGGCAGGACTACCACTCATGCCTTTGCCAGAGTGCCACAAGGCCTGAGGTCATCTGTCGTGCCAGTTGCTGACACCAGAGCCACCACCTCAGCACCAGCCACAGCCTCAGTTCCACCAGCTCCAGCATCTACTTCAGCTCCAACTCCAGCGTCTACTTCAGCATCTACTGAAGCCTTCGTCCTTGGAGTGATCCGGACTCCACCACCACCAGAAGATCAAGCCTGAGCGTCGATCTAGTGCTATGCATTTTCTAGGAACTTTTTGGTAACTTGTTGCCAAAGGGGGAGAAGATGTATAGATCATAGGCTTCGAGAGAGAGAGAGAGTGTGTTGCTTTTCTCTCTTGCTTTATTTGGTGGTTTTTCAAACTTGTTTGCTTTTGAGTGCTTGAGATACTATGCTTGTGAGACATTGATGATCATGTGTTTGATCATAAGCTACACTTAATGCTTGCTTAATGCTATTATCTTATCTATCTTATGTGATCATTCACTATTCTTGGTGATGAGTGCATGTATTTCATTCTTATCATTTTAAGCGCTCCACCAAGATGTATGTGACATGGAAGAGTAACCCATGACTCTAACTCCTTGTGCATTTGCAGTCCAAAGCAAATTTTAAATATGCACAAATTTAGGGGGAGCTCTTACTTATCACATACTTCTCAAAGCGACGATATATTTCATGCTTACTATCATTTGTTGAAGCTTTGATCTATATGTTGTCATCAATTACCAAAAAGGGGGAGATTGAAAGTGCAACTATCCCTAGGTGGTTTTGGTAATTCATAACAACATATAGCTCATTGAGCTAATGCTATTCCAAGATGATTATTTCAGGAAAGCTCAATGATTGGCATGGCATGGATGTGAAAGTGGAACCCTCAAAATGCTAAGGACAAAGGATTGGCTCAAGCTCAAAAGCTCAAGACTCTTCATTTTATATTTTAGTGATCCAAGATCACATTGAGTCCATAGGAAAAGCCAATACTATCAAGGAGGGATGAGGTGTTGCTTAATGAGCCTCTTGCTTCATGTGCTTAGTGATATGCTCCAAAACCCTCAACTACTTTCCCATATCCACATATGACCTAAACCCTAAGCCAAACTCGGTCCTACCGATTCTTCCTATCCGGCGCCACCGAGTTTCACTTGTCATTAGCCACTGCCAAACCCTAGCAATTCGGTTCTACCGATAAGGATCTCGGTCTCATCGAGATGGGATTGCAAACTCTCTGTTTCCCTTTCGTAACTTTTCGGTCTCACCGAAAGAGCGAATCGGTCCCACCGAGATTGCAATGTAAACTCAGTGTTTCCCCTTTGTAACTTTTCGGTCTCACCGAGTTCCACTCGGTCTCACCGAAAGAGCAAATCGGTCCCACCGAGTTTGCCTGACCAACTCTCTCATTAGCTAATTACCAAATTCGGTCTCACCGAGTTTGTGTAATCTGTCTCACCGAGATTATGTTATGCCCAAACCCTAACCATATCGGTCCTACCGAGTTGCATGTCAGTCCCACCGAAAATCTCTAACGGTCACTAGGTTTACATTTTCGGTCCGACCGAGTTTATTGATTCGGTCCCACCGAGATTGGAAAACTGTGTAACGGTTGGATTTTGTGTGGAGGCTATATATGCCCCTCCACCTCCTCTTCATTTGTGGAGAGAGCCATCAGAACACACACACACCATTCCAACTCATATGTTCTGAGAGAGAACCACCTACTCATGTGTTGAGACCAAGATATTCCATTCCTACCATATGAATCTTGATCTCTAGCCTTCCCAAGTTGCTTTCCACTCAAATCTTCTTTCCACTAAATCCAAATCCTATGAGAGAGAGTTGAGTGTTGGGGAGACTATCATTTGAAGCACAAGAGCAAGGAGTTCATTACCTACACACCATTTGTTACTTCTTGGAGAGTGGTGTCTCCTAGATTGGCTAGGTGTCACTTGGGAGCCTCCCACAAGATTGTGGAGTTGAACCAAGGAGTTTGTAAGGGCAAGGAGATCGCCTACTTCGTGAAGATCTACCGCTAGTGAGGCAAGTCCTGTGTGGGTGATGGCCATGGTGGGATAGACAAGGTTGCTTCTTCGTTGACCCTTTGTGGGTGGTTGCTTCTTCATGGACCCTTCATGGGTGGAGCCCTGTGTGGACTCGCACAACCGTTACCCTTGGGTGGAGCCCTGTGTGGACTCGCGCAACCGTTACCCTTCGTGGGTTGAAGTCTCCATCAACGTGGATGTAGGATAGCACCACCTATCCGAACCATGGGAAAAACATTCGTGTCTCCAATTGCGTTTGAATTCTCCAAACCCTTCCCTTTACATTCTTGCAAGTTGCATGCTTTACTTTCCGCTGCCAATATACTCTTTGCATGCTTGCTTGAATTATGTGATGATTGCTTGACTTATCTTAAGATAGCTAAAATCTGCCAAGAACTAAAATTGGGAAAAGGTTAAGTTTTTATTTTGTCAAGTAGTCTAATCACCCCCCTCTAGACATACTTTCGATCCTACATTGACTACCATTAGCACATTGACAGATAAATATTGAAGCTGAATCCAACGGAATAAAAATTGCAACATATAGTCTTCACATCCGAACAAAATGAACGAATGCATTCCTCTTGAAATGGTCACATATCCATAAATTGAGAAGCCACGTAGAATTAAGGTAGAGAAATAAATCAACAACGTGCGGATCAAGAACGAATAATCGGTAAGAAATCCCCATCTCAAACCAATATCCTGGAAGAAGAACTAGAGCTACAAGAATTCCCACCTATGAAACTCCTGAACCTTTCCGGTTATGCAATCAGGTGTTGGGGATACAGGGGAAGCATAATATCTCACCCAAATCTAGCAAATCCTACATCCAGCTGTATCCATCCTTCAACACATAACCAAGAAAAACTTTGGAAACCATCTACCTCAACCTTCGAAAAGTATCCGTTATACAAGTTATGGCGATACTCCCGAACTCCCGCCCCAGTATTGGGTGGCGTCGAGGTTATCTCACCAACGAACTGCATAAAAGAGATTTTCGTTGTCGGCGTACTAAACTCAGGTATTCTAGAACTGCAATGATAACATTATGATGACAACACCTCAGAGCTCAACTCCCCGGGACACTTCCACTAAACCCCTGACAGGAGGCACCAAAACAATGTTCTCATCATAAAACCATCAGAACGATTCCAAGATACCCGCGTGATCCTAATTTTTTTTAGTGAAATTAGAGAAGAGAAAAGTCAAAACTCTATGTTAGGATGCCTTACCAGAGCGATGAGGAGACTGGGAAGTAAAAAGAATTACTAAACTCTCTGATATATAATTCCTAAATGACTCAAACATTTTTCTAGACACAACTCGGCCGCTAAAACGATCAAGCAATGGGGCTCCTAAGGTCGGGGAAGGCTCTGATTACCAACTTGTAGCACCCTCGATGCGACTATATCTCCCACGTGTCGAGGCACGACTTAGAGGCATAATCGCATTGAAGGCATATGTCGCAAGTTAGGCAATCTTCCCAACATTCCATGTAAAATAAATCATAAAGGGGAGATAACATAGTTGGCTTACACTCGCCACGTCAATCAAGTACATAAATAACATTACATCATCCAAACACTCATGGCCCGACTATGGCGCCAAAATAAAAGATAACCCAACATGCGACAACGGTCCCGTTCACCCCCAATTGGGCACCACTACTGATCATCGGGAAAGGAAACAGAGTAACGTTGAGAGTCCTCGTCAAACTCCCACTTGAGCTCAAGCGCGTCTCCTGGAGCGGAATCATCAGGCCCTGCATCTGGTGTAATAGTAATATGTGAGCCACAGGGACTCAGCAATCTCGCACCCTCGCGATCAAGACTATTTAAGCTTATAGGTATGGCAAGGTAAATATGTGGAGCTGCAGCAAGCGACTAGCAAGTATGGTGGCTAACTTATTCGCGAAAGAGAGCGAGAAGTGGAGGCAAAGTGCGAGCGAGAAACTAGAGAGCAACCTACGCAAACATTACTCCAACACCGTGTCCACTTCCCGGACTCCGCCGAGAAGAGGCCATCACGGTAACACACTCAGTTGATTCATTTTAATTAAGTTAAGGTTCAAGTTATCTACAACCGGACATTAACAAATTCCCATCTGCCCATAACCGCGGGCACGGCTTTCGAAAGTTCAATCCCTGCAGGGGAGTCCCAACTTAGCCCATGACAAGCTCTCATGGTCAATGAAGGAATAGACCTCCTCCCAAGACGTTCCGATCAGACTCGGTATCTCAGTTCTTCAAGACAATTCGACAGGTTAAAACAAGACCAGCAACACCGCCCGAATGTGCCGACAAATCCCGATAGGAGCTGCACATATCTCTTTCTCAGGGCACACTCAGATTGTCCAAACTTCCGGTAGGCCAGCCCAGAGTTGCCCCTGGTAGCCACCGGCGGCTGACGGTTTGGACCAACACTCAGAGGAGCACTGGCCCGGGGGGGTTAAAATAATGATGACCCTTGAGTCTGCAAAACCCAAGGGAAAGAAAAGGCTAGGTGTCAAATGGTAAAACCAAGGTTGGGCATTGCTGGAAAATCTTTAATCAAGGCGAACTATCAAGGGGTTCCCATTATAACCCAACCGCGTAAGGAACGCAAAATCCGGGAACATAACACCGATATGACGGAAACTAGGGTGGCAAGAGTGGAACAAAACACCAGGCGAGAGGCCGAGCCTTCCACCCTTTACCAAGTATATAGATGCATTAAGATAACATAGCAATAGAATGATATCCCAACAAGTAAATAAATGTTCCAACAAGGAACGGCCTTCAATCTTCACCTACAACTAGCAACGCTATAAGAGGGGCTGAGCAAAGCGGT
The DNA here is from genome assembly GCF_002162155.2 of Triticum dicoccoides. Lineage (NCBI taxonomy): Eukaryota > Viridiplantae > Streptophyta > Magnoliopsida > Poales > Poaceae > Triticum > Triticum dicoccoides. Next base: position 391,726,862 of record NC_041390.1, on the reverse strand, counting down.
AACATAGGCAATCAACGGTTTGCTAGGACAAGGTGGGTTAGAGGTTTGACATGGCAATTTGGGAGGCTTGAAAGCAAGTGGTAGGCATCGTAGCAATGGCATAGCAAAAGAGCAAGCAAACTAGCATAGCAAAGATAGTAGTGATTTCGAGGGTATGATCATCTTGCCTGCACAGTTGTCAGAGTTGACTGGATCCTCGAAAGCAAACTCAACGGGCTCCTCGTTAGCAAACTCGTCTCCTGGCTCTACCCAAACAAGACAAACAAGCAACAAGGACACAATCAACCACGTGCAAGGATCAAGAAATATGATGCAAAGATGATATGCTATGCGAGATGCGATGCGGGATGCAAAATGCAAGATATGACAGGAAATGCATGAACCTGGCCTCAACTTGGAAATCCAAGTATGCCACTGGGAAGATGAGATGAAATCGCTTGAAAACGATATAAAGAAGCCGGAAGCGGAGTTACAGTTTGGAAATGGCAAGCGATTCAAATATGGCCACGTTCTGCGATTTATAGCAAGTAGCCATCTAAATGCAATGAAATGAACATGCTACAGCACCCAAACATGACAAAAAAATACATGGCAGGGATGCATTCAAGATGCTTAACAAAAGTCTAGCACTGAGCTACGGCCAATTCATCCATTAACAGGTTCAAACAAGCATGGCAAAAATACATATGGTAAACAGATCCCAGACTTAGTGAAATTAACACTTGTCTGGAATTTCAGATCAGATAGCACTCTTCGGAGCAAAAAAACTACATGCTGCAGGAACTGAACATGGCAAAGTAAAGCATGGCATGGAGCTACTCAAAGAGCTTAACAAAAGTCCCTTAGTGACCTTGAGCCAAAAGGGATCAGAAAATACAATTGCAAGCATGTGAGCATAGCAAAAACATAATCAGTCTGGAACATGCTGAAAACAGATATCAAGTAGGCATGTTTACAAGCTCGATGCACTCACTACGGTGCAAGTCATGGCAAGACAATCATACACACATCAAGAAGGCACAAAATACAAGCTAGACATGGCAAGAACAATAGCATGGCATGCACGGATCAACTACAACATCATCGGCAAAATTGCAAACAAGTTGACAATCTGCCCAGATTCACAAAGTAGCAAAAGTAGAGCTCAATTGACTCAAGCTAGGGTGCTCCATAATTGCAAACAAAGACATGGATGGATAGAGAACTACAATATTAACAAAACATCCTTACTGATCATCCTCAAAAGAGGCACGGATCACTAGGAAACAACATGTACATATGGCATCATGAGATAAACAACTCAAGGACTTAGTGGAATTGCTAAGTCCCTGAAAACAGAATTAACAAGTGCACCACTTTGCAAGCTTGCACTAGTCACCACACACATCACAAAAATACATGGGTTGCACCTCTGGAAAGATGACAAAACCCTTAACAGAACATGTGTAGAGCATCAGGGCATATCATGCACACATTAATCATGGCAAAAATGACAAAAGGCTAAATGAAGCAGTAGATCTGACAATTATCTCAAGTAGCCTCCTTCTAACAGCATTTCGGGCATCAATATGAACTAAAATGAAAATGATGCAATGGAATGAAATGATGTACTCTCTAAGATGAACATTTTGATATGCTATTTGCATGAATCGGAGCTACGGATGCAAAGTTACGGGGCCACGAACATGAGCACTTGAAACGGAAAATTCCAGGACTTAGAAGAAAATTCAACCTCCCAGATCTAGGGTTTCGGCGGCACGCAATCCGAGGCAAGTCCGGCGAGCTCCTGGCGGCTCCGGCGAGCAAAGAGGCGGCGGGGAGGCGAGGGATAGGTGGATCCGGTCCGGCCCGACCAGATCCGGCGGCGGGTGGCGGTCTCGGGCCACCGGAGATGGTGAGGAGGCGCGGGGCGGCGATGCTCGCGGCGGCCGGGGCGAGATCCGGCCGGCGAGGGCGGCGGGGAGGCGCGGCGGCCGGCGAGGCAGCGCGGTGGCAGCGAAGCAAGGAGAAGGGCGCGGGCGCGTGGCGGCGGAGGGATGGGCCTCGGGGGCCGGCTACGGGCTCCCGGGCCAGAGCGGTGGGCGGCGGCGCAGGCGAGTCGGCGGCTGACACGTGGCAGCGGCGGGCGGTGGCGGACACGTCCGGCCCGAATCGAACATGTCCGTCGGCGGGAGGTGCAGTTTTTAGGGTTTCGGAGAGGGAGATCCGGATTTCGGGGAAGGGGTCTTTAAATAGGCATAGAGTGAGCTAGGAGAGTCCAAATGAGGTGCGGTTTTCGGCCATGCGATCGTGATCGAACGCTCTAGATGATGGAGAGGGATTAGGTGGGTTTTGGGCCAAATTGGAGGGGTGTTGGGCTGCGACACACACGAGGCCTTTTCGGTCCCTCGGTTAACCGTTGGAGTATCAAACGAAGTCCAAATGATACGAAACTTGACAAGTGGTCTACCGGTAGTAAACCAACGCCGCTTGGCAAGTCTCGGTCCAATCCGGAAATGTTTAATCCCCACACACGAAAGAAAGCTAGAAATGACCACCGGAGGAGAACAAAGCCCCGGAATGCAAAACGGACAACGGGGAAAATGCTCGAATGCATGAGACGAACACGTATGCAAATGCAATGCACATGATGACATGATATGAGATGCATGACAATGATAACAACACACGGAGACAAAGACCCGAACCCGAGGAAATAAATATAACTTAACGCCGGAAACGGCAAGAGTTGGAGTACAAATTGGGAAAGTTATATCCGGGGTGTTACAATAAGAAATCAAGGTTGAGCATCCTGTCGGTCTCCTCTCAATTTGTTGGCATATGGGTGTAAAATCCTCAGCCCTCAACCTTTTTTCACTAAGAGGGAGCCCTAGGTAGGTGAAAGGAAAGCTTCCGTGTTTGCAGCCTAGTGTGTTCAGTGTGAGTTGAACCATAGATGCCTCCACATTGATAGGGACCATGACTGACTTATGGGAATTCATTTTTAGGCCTGTGTGAGCTGGGAAATGTTTTAGAAGATTGTCCACTTGCTGTATTTTTCTGAGATTTGCTGATAGAATCAAAATTGTATCATCTGCATACTGAATTACTAAGAAATCTTGGTTGGAGTTTGAAGGCAGTGGGTGTTGAATGAGATCTTCTGCCATTGCTTTATTTAATATAGTTTGCAGGAAGTCAGCAGCTAATACAAACAGAAGAGGGGAATATGGATCCCCTTGTCTCACTCCCCTCTTGCAGTGAATTTTTTTCCCAGGCACCCCATTTAGCAAAACTGACGAGTAACCTGAGCTGAGTATCATCTTGGTCCACTTTATCCACTTTTGTCCAAATCCTCTAGCTTTCAAGATGTCCATAATTGTCTCATGTTCAATCATATCAAATGCCTTCTCAAAATCAAGTTTTAAAAGGATCATTGGCTTCTTAGATTGCTGGCATTGGTGTATGAATTCAAAAGCCCAGGCAAGACAGTCTTGAATAGACCTGTTTTTGATGAAACCATATTGGTTTGTATGAACTAGCTGCAGAATGATTTTTTGAAGTTTGTTGGCCATCAATTTTTTAATGATTTTTATTGAGCAATTGAGCAGGGAAATTGGCCTGAAGTCTCCTGGGTTCCGAGGATTGTCTTTTTTTGGAACCAGAGTGATGTAGGATCCATTGATAGTCTGAAGATCTATGGATCCTAAGTACAAATCATTGATTAGCTCATAGAAATCATCAACAATGGTGCTCCAAAATGCTTTTATAAATGCTCCATTAAATCCATCAGGTCCTGGTGCTTTGTCAGCAGGGAATTCTTTGATCACTTCATCAATCTCTTTTTTGTGAAAGGAGCTTCCAGATCTGCTAGATTAATATTTTTAGTCAGTAACTCATGTAAGTAAAGAAATTGCTAACTGGTTGGAAGTTCCCATTCTGTTTTCGAAAGCTCTCCATAAAATAGCTGCTTTGGCCTGATGTTCAGTGTGCTTTGCTTGGTTTTCATCCAAGAGGGATTTGATGCTATTTTTTCTGTACTTAATGGTGGCCTTGGCTTGGAAAAAGTCTGTGTTCTCATCTCCAAATTTGATCCATCTAATTGTTGCTCTTTGTTTCCAGTAAATGTTCTGGTAGGACAATAGATTCTTCAAGTGTTGCTTAATAATATTCCTACCATTTATTCCTTCAGTGGATAGTGCCCTAAATTCTTCCAGAATGTCAAAGAGTAGAATTAGTTGGTTGGAGTTTTTAATCAGCAGGGCTAATTGTGAAATGTTTTTTTGACCAGTTCTTTAATCCCTTCCTCAACCTCTTGAATTTAGCTGTAATCTTCTTAGCACTTGAGCTACCTGGACTGACTGTACCTTTGTGAAGCCCCTCCCTCTCCTAGCCCCTCCACCGGCCCTCCGGCGGAGGACAGAAGCCACCTGACATCGACCACTCTGGCAGTGTCAGTCACCAGATCTTGGGGTTGGGCACTCCAGTGGCGCCAGCCACCAGCCTCCTGGTGCTTGCCACCCCGGCAACAACAGCCACCGATCGGGTACCATGGCTCTCTCGGACCTGCAGTTTCAAGGAGGGCTGGATTTTGAAGACAAGATGAGGAGGAGTTTTGGCATTCTGATCAACTTCATGGAGGGAAGTCATTCAAGAGAATTATTCCTAGTGGCTGAATTTTCTCATTCCAAGCTAAGGTTGAATACAAATTCAATGGGGCTCATTCTTCAATCATGTTTTGGAGGTAATGCTGCTAGATTCAGAGTTTCTTATCTTAGGGATACGTACTTTAAGTTCTCGGTGGCCTCCAAAGATATTTGTTTTGCAATTTACAATGCGGGTAACGTGTCAAATTAAACTTTCAACATTCATTTCTTCCCGTGGGGCAATGGAGGGCCGAATTTTCAGAAGGAGTTTCAGCAATACTGCAAAGAACAGGTGGATGAATGGACAGTCGTTGATCGTTCGTCAGCTCGATCTTACGCTGATGTTGTTATATCTCCAAGATTTTTCAAAAATTCAAATTCTCAGGCAGTTATTCCACGGGCAAATAATGGTTTAGTCTTTAAGCGCCTTGAATGGCCAGTAAATGGGCATAATGAAGGACATTTAAATAATTATGAGAAGGCGGGTTTTCGGATTACAAAAGCTCGGCCCAACAGCATTATGCTTCTGGGCCTCCCAAAGGCCCACATGTAGTTTGTCCTCGGTGTTTGTTATCAGATCATGCATGAGCCTGCTACTCAAATAAGATCAAATGCAGAAAATGTGGTGGTTGGGCGCATATTGCTAAAGATTGTTGGTCATGGAAAAAATTGAAGGTAAAGGACTCTGTTACCATTCCCGCAAATGACAAGACTACTCAATCGTAGGCACTCTGGAAAATAAAGCCAATTTAATTCTGGGTCCCGCGGCTGCAGTCAAGACCATGGTCAGAGCCATTGATGAAGGGGTTTCCCCTTCGGCTTCTGTCCCGCAAGCGACCGCACCGACTAGCATTACCACTCCTAGCGCAGCCCCCTCAGTTCCTACAGCTCTGCCCTCTATTCCTCACCGCACCCCTTCTACCGTTCAAGAAAGCACCCCGAGTGATTCGATGGCGACTTTCCCGTTTGATCCGGCCCCTTTCCTCCCTGCGGGGCATCAAGCTCTTCAAGTTCAAGGTCGGCCTGCTCAAGTTCGTGTGGTGAGTTCGCATTTCCATGATGAAAATGAGGATTTAGGGATTGTCACTTTCTTACCCATGCTGGAGGGAGAAGTTTCTTTTGTGAATGTCCGCGAGATCTTGCAAGAATTTCTTCAAGAGAAAAGGCTAGGGTTTAAAGAAATCAGCAAGTGTCTGTTTGGTCAGGCTTATGTCAAGATGAACTTTGTGTTCAATCTGTAGTCCCTAATTAGAAATAGCCCGCATCAGCATGATGACATCCGTATAGTTTTCCAAGCACATGATGAAGGTCTTAGTTGGAGGAGATACAATCTAAATAGGCAAGCTTGGTTACTACTGATTGGCTTTCATCAGGACTTGAGGAACTACACAGAAATTGCAAATACAATAAAGAGTTTTGGGAAACTTCTCACCTGGGACAGAGAAAAGAGCACAAGAGCAGCCATCATGATTAAAGTTAGAGTTGAAGATCTTTCTTTAATCCCTACAAGTACTATTTAGTCCAAGGCAGATGATTTCTTGGGAGGATCCTGGGTTGTCCCTGTGCTTATTGTTCAGGAACAAATTCTGGGTGGTGGGCCTGTAGATGAAATTCCATTTCCACCATATGAAAACCCACATCCTCTGCCAAATGTGCCACATTTTCATCCAAATCAAGATATTGTGGTGGGTCCTGTGCCACAACATCTTCCTGCAATTTCGGAGGAGGAAGAGGAAGCAGAATGGGAAGAAGGACATTAGGCTATGCCACAAGTGAATAATGAGGATTTAGTGGATGTTTAGATTGAAGAAGGGGAGTTTTTACATTTGCATGAGATCATGCAGCCTTTGGATTTGGATCTCAATATCCCAGTTATTCAAGAAAATATTCAGATGGAAGAAAGTTGATAATAGTAATGTGACTATGTCTCTTAACAATAGTGGAGATATTAGCACTGATGAATCAATTCTTGGGCCTCCTATCAATGATCTGCTAAATTTAAACATTGGGCTTCAGGACTTCATTGAGCCCACCATAGTCATTCCTTTAGTGTCAGCTCATCTTGGGCCTGCTCCTGTAAGTGCATCTAGTGCCCCTTAGTGATTTTGGTGTATTGAAGACTTATACGTTAAGGGACTAATGTGTTTGTTAGTCTACACAGGTCTATAAGTCTATGAGGAGTTTGATATTTACAGAGAAAGTCGACCCCTAAAAATGAATGTCTTCAACTGAAGACTTTGGCTTTCTGAAGACTTTGAAAGTGAAGAAATTGGTGTGACTATCAAGACTTGATATTCATGCAAGGAATATGAAGCGTGAAGACTTTTGTTTTCGTAGTTTCTTTTTCTCTTTCTTGAGTCATAGGAAACATCGTACTGTTAAAGGGGGTCGAGAAAAAACTAAGGAAAAGTTTCCAAGTGATGCTCATCTCAAAATCCTACACCTACCAATCCTTTCGAGTGAAGCCGTTGGAAATCTCATACAGTTCAGTCCATTTCTTCAGTGACAAAGACAAAGTTCTTCTGGTCTCTGAGGAATTTGTTCTGACTGAGGAGCTAGGAATTCGCCAGTGCGGATTTCCTACAAGTGAGGAACATGATAGCCCTGATGAATTTGATAGCCAAATTTCCGACCGTTGATGTGTTATGCGCCAGCTGTCCCAAAATATCTACCCACCTAACGGTGATATCATTAAAGGGCATTTATGTCTTATCATGTCGGGCTGCTCCCTAGGCTATAAATAGCCGCCCCTACAACCACTAGCCGGTTGGCTGCTCCGCGAGAAACTGACACTTGTCATGGAAAGCATCCCATCCTCTGAGGACTTTGAGCGAAAATCATCATGTGAGGAAAAACCCAAAACCCCAAACCAAACACCTACAAACCCGAAGTTATTGAGCATCACTGAAGAGATTGTTCCTGTGTGGAACCGACGCTTGTTACCTTTGAGGACTGTGCATCCTCTAGACGGTTAGGCATCATGGTCTAGAGCATCTAAGAGGAAATTGTGGATCGCCGAGTGACCGAGTCTGTGAAGGTTTGGAGGTCACCTGAAGAATTAGCATGAGTGATTGGGCGAGGTCTGTGTGACCTTAGCTTAAGGAGAATACGGTGAGGACTATGTGTTCGGGACTGTCTGTCCTCAGGCTTAAATACCTAGCCGCTCCAACCAGACGTACGACTGTCACAGCAGTTGGAACTGGTCTACCAAATCACTGTCTTCTCCAAGCTAACTTATTCTATTTCCTCAACCCTTTCATCTCCTCATTATTGTGTTGTTGTTCTTGATCGTTACTGTTTGAAGACTTTGACTGAAGAATTTCTCTATTTCCTCAATCCTATTTCTTCAGTCAGTTTGTCTTTAGCCTGCTAATCATGTGTTTATGCTTTCTGTACTCTGTGCTTGTTTTCATTTCATCATGATGACTGTGCTTTTGTTCTGTTGTGCTTGCATCTGAGTACTTACTCCACTGCTAGTCGCTCGTGACTTAGGAATTTCCTCACTATGAAATTCCGCAGTGATGAATTTGTAAAAATCGCATATTCACCCCCCTCTAGTCGACTTAACGCACTTTCAATTCGTATCAGAGCAAGGTACTCCTCTGTGTGATTTTGGTTTAACCGCCTAGAGTTTTAGTTATGTCGACCGCAGGTATGAAGACTGTGACATGCCCCATCTTTGACGGTCATGATTATCCCAAGTGGAAGGCGATGAACAGCGAACTGTGGACTGTCACTGAGATTGGTCTTATCAATCTATGCAAGATGGCGGAGGCTGATGATATTCGCAAGTACACTCTACTCAACCTCACGGCGTAGGACATCATCTGCTCCGACTTGTCCCAAAACTAGTTCAGGAATATTATGCATCTCTGCCATGCGAAGCTCATTTGGGACCGACTCTCTGAGGTCTATGAAGGTCATCGAACTCATCATGATCCCTGGTTTGAGGATTTCATGGAATCGCACAAAGCTATGAATTTCGATCCTGAATCATCATCCTCTTCACCATGCCTTATGGCAAAAGGTGCCAAGGTAACTTAATGCTACCTATCTGAGTCTAGTGATGATGAATATGCTGATGAATTTGGACCCAGCTATACCAAACTTGCTTCCCTTGCCACTAAACAGCAAAGAGCTTTGGAAAAAGTTCAAAACATGCTAGATGAGAGCGATGACATGTTGGGTGAAGAAATGGATCGTTCTGAAGCTTTGGCTGAAAGTCTTCAGAGACTTCATACTAAGTTTGATAATCTTCAGAGTCATCATAACACTCTCTTATCTGATCATGAGAAGCTTTCTTATAAATTTCTTCAAAGAAAGCAGAATCTTGAGCAGCTAAGGGTGAGTTATGAAGATCTTCAGAAGGAACGTGATTCATTACTTGCTCAACAAATCAGTTTTGCTCAGGTTGAATTCATTCCACCATGTTTGAAATGCATTGAACGTGAATCTGCTAATTCTTCACCTGAAAGTTCAAATGCTTCTATTGCTGCAAATTCTTCAACTGTCTATGCTATCACTAATTCCTCACCTGAGGATGCTGCTAGTATCACTGACCATGCAGGGCTGAAGGAATTGTATATGATAGGCATGTACAAAAGCCTCAAAGGGAATCAGGCACTTTGTGATGTGCTTAAAAAGCAGATCCTCAACAGGAACCCTAGGAAAGAGGGTATTGCCTTTGAGAGGAAACTCAATGCTGACGGAACCTACTGGAAACCTGAGCAGTATCCCAAAACCTCATGGGTTGCTGCAAACGGACCTTTAGTGGATCCATCTACCCTATCTGGCTTTACATGTGAATCTTCATATTCTTCTGATGAGTCATTTGACTCCAACTATAAACTGTTCAAAAATCAGAATGGTGAAGTTTATGCTAGATATGTTGGCACTAACTGCAGGAACGGTCCCCCTATGAAGAAAATCTGGGTTCCCAAAAGATGCCTTGAAAGTCTTTAGGTGAATGTCATCATGACACCACCTGTGAAGAATAGGAACCCTAGATAAAATTCTTCATATGGACCAAAGTCTTCACATGGATCAAATTCCTCATATGAATCCAGATCTTCATATGAATGTCATCGTTCTAACACTTCTGTTTCGCAGGGAAGATCTAAGGGTTGTGCATATGTGCATTATTCTTCAAATCATTATGCTCATAAGTCCTCGAAGAATTTCTCTGCTTATTCTTATGCTTACTCTAATCCCTCTCATGTGAAGCGAAGTCGATTGGCTTCTATGCCACCTTTCTCATATGGAGCTCGCAGAATGATGAACTCTTTGCCACCCCTCCAGATGTGGGTGGTGAAGAAAAAGAACTAATCTCTTATGCAGGGTCAGGTCTCTAGACGAAACTAAACGCCTGAAGAATTTGTTGGAGACCTAAAAATGCTTGAAAGGATGCAAGCTAATCATGAAGAAATGAACTTTCATTTCTCACGTCCTCATACTGCTATTTATGTTCTATTGCTTGATGAATTTGATGTCATATTATTCACTGCTGAAGTATATGAGTTCGTAAGATGCACTAATTCATCTATAGGATGATCAAGCCAAAACCACTGAGTGGGTCCTTGACAGTGGATGTACAAATCACATGACTGGTGACAAGAACTTATTGATGGATGATGACCCACAAGTATAGGGATCGCAACAGCTTTCGATGGTAGAGTATTCAACCCAAATTTATTAATTCGACACAAGGGGAGCCAAAGAATATTCTCAAGTATTAGCAGCTGAGTTGTCAATTCAACCACACCTGGAAATTTAGTATCTGCAGCAGAGTGTTTAGTAGCAAAGTAATATGATATTGATGGTAACGGTAACAAAAGAGTAATGAAAGCAAAGTAATATTTTTGGTATTTTGTAGTGATTGTAACAATAGCAACGAGAAAGTAAATAAGCGTAAACCAGTATATGGAAAGCTCGTAGGCATTGGATCAATGATGGATAAGTATGCCGGATGTGGTTCATCATGTAACAGTCATAACATAGGGTGACACAGAACTAGCTCCAATTCGTCAATGTAATGTAGGCATGTATTCCGAATGTAGTCATACGTGCTTATGGAAAAGAACTTGCATGACATCTTTTGTCCTACCCTCCCGTGGCAGCGGGGTCCTAATGGAAACTAAGGGATATTAAGGCCTCCTTTTAATAGAGAACCGGAACAAAGCATTAACACATAGTGAATACATGAACTCCTCAAACTACGGTCATCACCGGTAAGTATCCCGATTATTGTCACTTCGGGTTAACGGATCATAACACATAATAGGTGACTATAGACTTGCAAGATAGGATCAAGAACTCTGATATATTGATGATGTAACGACCCGACCCGAATGGATCAAGTCTCTGTGCTTATGTGTCATCCCTACATCAGTATGCTGACACACACAGTACTCGAAGGATTTATAACAGAGGTAAATCACATGTATAAAGTAACGTAAATACTATTACCTCAATCCAAATAGCGGAAGCAACAAGGTTGTGGATTCCCATCAACACCAACGGCAAAGTTGAGTGTAGAAATCGTAACACTAACGTATCACTTACTCGTCGTAAGACATCCTGCAACATGAGACGTTGCAGCCCGAAACGGGTTAGTACATTGAATGTATTGGCAAATTCACACCATAGAGAATGATGAACAATGGCTATCACTACATGCATATATGGCTGGTGGAAAAGCTCTATGGTTATAAGGTTTTGCGTAAAGCCAATTTTTCCCTACTGCAAAGGAATACATTTTAATTAACTATCATGGTGGTTGTTGAACATTGAGAATGGTTGACAGCATTCTCAATCCCAATTAAAAAGTACTCATTAAAACCCAACAATATTAATTAGAAGTAACATGTTGAGATTCACTCGATATTCAAGTACTAGATACTCAAGTTGTCCATAACCGGGGACACGGCTAATCATGATTAGTTTGTTACTCTGCAGAGGTTTGCGCACTTTTCCCCACAAGACTCGATCGCCTCCGTTTGGTTTCTCGCACTACATGGTGTTTGAGAAAACGGATGACCGAGACATAGTCTTTCAGAAGCGCTAGCACCTTACGATGGAGTAGACCGTACCACCTATACCCCTACATCTGCTAGTCTACCCCTATAAGAGTTCGCACGACTTAATCAACTATGCCAGAGCCCATAATGGCTTGTGGCTGCACACGGAAGTTACTAGCATGAATGATCTTATGATCCCTTTGAGCCTGGGTGGCGGTCCAAAAAAAAAACAGGCAAGTCCTGATAGACATCAGGTGCCTCAATCCACCTAGATGTGTGTTTAAGTTGCCACCTTAGATAAACCATTAAAATTATCAACTCACATCTGTCATGGATTTCACTCACCCAATCCACGTCTACTAGCATAGCATGGCATAATAAGCAAACGTAGAAGTAGCTCCCAAAGGTTTCATAATAATACAGGTAATAGGTACTACCTCATCTACTTCCCATCCCACAATTTAATTAAATCCTAATCATGCAATGTTTGAGGATTGATCTAATGCATAAAAACTGGGTTGTAGAAAAGGTATGATCAAAGTGTGAACTTGCCTGCAATGTTGATGAAGATGATGCGCACTCAAAACTCTTGATAGATCTACTCGTCACACTCCGGTCAATCTATCGTAGGCAAGCAATAGTAACCACACAATAAGTACTCATCTAATGCACAGGGAAAAATCGAACAAGAGAACGAACCAGAAAGTTCAACTTAAGAACTCCGGTTGCAAAGAAAGAACGAACCGAACAAACGACGAAAAACAAACGGCGGAAGAAAACAACTCGGTTCTAGCAAGTTGAAACTAGGTCAAATTTTACTGTAGCAAAAGCTTGTTCAAGTTGATTATATGGAACGGCGGTTTTGAGACGAAACTCCAGGCGCTTGAATCACCTGATTCCGATAAACGGGCGAGAAGATAAACTAGAACGAAGATCGGATCTGAGATCGCGATCGCGGAATAAAACTGACGAGAAAGAAAATGAAGAACGGTTAAACGAACGGGCGTCGTTAACCGGGATAATCGTTGATCACGTTCATTGAAACGAACGGTCCGAAAGAAAAACGAAAACCGATCTAGAAAACCGGAACGGTTTGGCGAAGAATCGGAGAGAAAACGAATCGGTAGAGAAGAAAAGAATCGGAACGGTTTATAAGAAAAACCGAACCGAGGGAAAGAAGAGACGCGGCGCGGTACCTCCGGCGAACGGCGGCGACGGCGGCGTTGACGCAGGGCGGCGGCGGCGCGGTGACGCATGGCGGCGGTGGCGGTGTATGGCGGCGGTGGCGGCACTAGGGCGCGGGGTTGGGTGGCGTTGGGCGCAGCGGCGATGCACAAGGGCGGCGGCGCGGGTGAGAGGCGCGGGGTGAGGCGCGGGGTGAGGTGGAGCTCTAGGCTTTGGGTTTGATGATTTAGAGGGGGGGTGCTTGGGTATTTATATTGGGGAGGGGGGTTTTACTTGGGGTAGGGGACAAGAAATTAGACTAGGAATAGGAATAGAAAAGAGGGAAGGAAAAGATCTAGAAATAGAAAAGGAATATACGGAAGTAGGACCAAAGTCCTACTAGGATTTCCTAAAAGAAAGAGGCGGCGGCTCCCTGGCGCCTTGCGCCTGGCGCGGCGATGGCCTTGGCCTTGGCTGGCCGGTCGGCGGCTTGGGCCTTTGGCCCAAGGCGCTGATGTTTTTTTTAAACGGTCTCGCGCGCAGAAAAATAAATAAAAGAAAATCTAAACGAACTCCAAAATTAATAAAGTAAATTTTCCCCGACTCCTAAAAATGAGCCGAACAAAATGAACTTTACTCAGGACCTAAAAAGCAATTTTTGAAAACACGCATTTTTTCCCTATCCAAATAAAATGCGAATAAAACTCCGGCAAACAAAATTTGATCTATTTATTAAATCTTCATTTTCCTATATTTTGGGAAAGTCATATTATTCCCTCTCTTATATTTTGACAACGGAAAAATAATTGAAGATGAAATAAATAAATCAAATGATCCTCTTTTCAATTCGAGAAAACTCTCAAATATGAAAATAACGAAATCTCCAACTCTCTCCAAGGGTCCTTGAGTTGCGTGAAATTTCTAGGATCGACCAAAATGCAATAAAATATGCATGATGATCTATTCCAAATTGAAAATAAATTCAAAGGGGGCTTTGAATTTAATTCTTTGAAACTCCCAACTCATATTTCATATAATTTGAAGAAGTCCTTTTATCTTCTCTCGTGAAAATCATTGAGTCGCATAAAGTTTCAGAATTGGAATATTTCCAAATGAAATTCAATTATTTTTCAAACACCCTTTTCATTTTTAAATGGAAGAAGTCATGTCACCTTCTCTCTAGGGTTTTGTGTTTGAAAAGCATTTGAATTCATGGAGATCAGAAAGCAAATATGAAAGTTTGGGAAAGTCCTTTTATTCCCTCTCATTTAACTTTCAAAAGTTTCAAATTCACTCACTTTCAGACAATCAATCCAACAATCAATCAAATCTATCTATTTATTATAACATTCCAAAATTTAGAATTTTGGGATGTTACAATCCTACCACCCTTAAAATGAATCTCGTCCTCGAGATTCGGAGAGGCTAGCAAGAAAAGGTTAGGGTTTGGGGTCTCCTCAAAATCCATCAATCGTCTCCGGGGTCTGGGATGCTACCACCCTTAGAAACATCATTACAGCTCCATCAATACTCATATACTCCATCCATATTGTTAACAGTGTCGGTCTCCTCAAATCCTCGAGAATTTTTTTTTCCTCTAAGCTCTTCCGGTAACGGCATAACCTTTTCCTCAATTCTTATGTCCTTTTATCTTGGTAAGGTCATTCCGAGACTGGGTCTTCTTAGCTGACGGTCTGGCGCCAAGACTAAACAACTATCGATATCTCATGGTGGTCAACAATTTATGGTTTCTCCTGCAGGAAATGGGTCTGGGTTGATCCTCACCGTATAACCTACGGTTGGCACAACTGCCGTGTACAAGGGAAAAATACTTATACCATTCTAAGGTTTAAACAGAGTTTTGATCGTCGTCTCTCTAGTATAGGTAAGTCACTCAGATTTACCATCCCATATAGTAAGGCGAATAATAAGAGTAAGTCGGTATGGTGATCAATCCATCCCGCACCCAAATCATTACCATGTATACAGTTTAGCGAATCTCGCATACTAACACTTGGTCATCCTCACAAGCATTGCAGAATTTCTCTTGTCGACGAACCAAGTTCGGAATAATCCATTGATTCTGCAAGCCAGACAAACATCTATCGTTCCTTCACAACTCTCAGGTTTTTGCGTAAACTCCTATAAAATCGTCTGTCGACAAAGGTATATCCACTTCCAGGGTTTTTTTTCCTTCAGCAAGAGTGTGCTTGCTTCTTGGAAGGTCTTGGGGCCTGTGGGTTATGGCCCATCTCATTACTTGTAAACCTTGAACTTATCATCGGGCAACTGATCATTATTCCAACTTCCAACTTCCTAGTATTCTTAAATCCATCCAATTGTATTGTCTTCCTTCCTTATATTGGCACCAAACTAAGACATGAATACTAAGACTTGTCATGGGGTTGCCATTGCTCCATATTACCAACATCATACCTCCTTTATATCCAATAGTACTTCATCTCTTCATCCTCGTGGGATATCCCTCATACCGAGATAAAAACTTATACTTATGACGTCCATATTCCACTTCGTGGAACATCATTATCCTTTCCGCGGTCAAGCGTCCTTACACGGAAATATTGGCCATCTCTGCATGGCACTTCTTCAACTGAGAAACATGAAACACATCTTGAACTCCTGACAGTCCTTCGGGTGACTCCAACTTGTTGGCCACTTCTCCCATACGCTCCAAAATTCGGTATGGTCCTACAAATCTCGGGGCTAATTTTCCCTTAACTCCAATTCGTTTAACTCCTCGCAGAGGGGACACGCGAAGACATGCTCTGTCTCCAATTTCATAAACTACCTCCTTGAGTTTTTGAGTCTGCACAACTCTTCTGCCTGGACTGAGCTACCTTCAGTCTATCTCGAATCAACTTAACATTCTCTTCTGACTCCTTGATCACTTTTGGTCCAAACAACTGACGGTCTCCAACTTCATCCCACATACTCTTGGGCATCACACATATCGAGACAAAACTCTTATTCATTTTGTCTGAAATCCACTCAGTGGGTATCCTTATCTTTTCCAAGGGTCAACGGTTCTTACAGGGTACTACCACCCTTAAAATGTTCCAATATTCCATAGACCAATTTCTCATATCCTCGGAATTGGTCAACATCTTTCCTCATAGGGTAACTCATAAAATCCAAGGTAGTACCAACACTGCTAACTTTATTGATTCTCAAATTATCACAATCATCTCGCTCTTCCATTACATGTCTCAACTTAACCCCTCAATAAAAAAAAGCTCTCACTTCTACTACTCCATTACTTCTGTTGCAAACTCAACTATCTAGCACAAGTTTCCTTCTCCTTGGGGCATTCTCTGGCAAAGTGCCCTGCTCCATTACAACTAAAACATATTACTTCTGACAGGTTTCGAGGTTTCCTTGTGATTATATAGCCTCCTGGGGTCCTTATCTTCCCTCTTGGGCAATCATTGAAGTAGTGCCCTAAATTTTTGCACCTGAAACATGTGATATGACTCAGGTCTTTCTTTGTGGAAATTGGGTTGTTCCTGGAATCCAACCTACTTCTCTTCCTGGACCTTTCCGTTCCAATCAGGGCTTCTATTTCCTGTCGGTCATACTCTACTTCCTCTGTCGGGAATTCTACTAGATCTCCATTCAGACAATCTTGGGAGATGTGTCCTTCTTCTCCACATGAATAGCATGACTTGGTGCGGGCTTTAATTTTGTTTCCTTTGTGTGTGTCCTCAACATCTTCCTTCGTCACAGGTTCTTCTAACATCTCCATGAGGGCTCCATTCATTTCTGCTTCTTTCTTCTGCTGGATGGTTCTCTGTACCATAGTGTAAATGTGACACTGAGCAGGGTAGTGGGTAGTTCCTTCACACCAGAAACAAGTAATCTGTCTAGTTGGGCATTCTTCAGTTGGGTGACTTCCTTCACAATTAGGGCATTCATCCTTGTGTTCCTTATGGGTGTGTCCGATTTCTCCACAAATCTTGCATGCACAAGGTTTCTTCATATCCTTTCCATAAGGCTTCAACTTCTGGGACACAAACTGAGACTTTAGCAAAGTCAACTTAAATTCTTTCCAAGTGGTTACTCCTTGCCATCCATTGATGGTTTGGTACATCCTCCACCAAGTAGCAGCACCTCTTTCAAAGCATTGAAGAGCATGCTGGGCCATATCCTTTCCGACTATAGGGTTGTTCTCCATATGATCCTCCATGTTCTGAATCCATCGGTCTGTCTCCAATTGACTCATCGGTCCAGAAAATACAAGCTCATCTTCATTCATCCTCTATTGGGTTCAAGGGTTTGGGGTGAGATAAGAGAGAGGGAGAGGGATGCACACAATACAAACAGAAGTTTTGAAAAGACAGATTTTTGTTGTGGCTGTCGAAAAAACATCAAACAAATGACAGCTCACAAACGTCGCATCTAACGTAGGTATATAATAGGGGTTTGGTCTTCTAGAGGTCAATGAATCTTCAACGTCTCCAAACTCTTCAAGTCTTTGTTCATGCCTCTAATGGCTTCTTCCGATCATGCTTGTCTTCTCAAGTTCTTTTGCCAGATCAATCTCTGTTGATGCGAAGTCTCTCGTGACATCTTTGAATATTCTGGAATTGCATTCCAAACTTTTGGGTTTCAACATCCGTGGCTGAGCCATGGTTCTACTGTCCTTCAGTTCATGACGAATCTCTGGTACCTCGGGGTTTTGCTTCTCCAGCTTGGCTACTTCAGCTTCTGGTTCCTGAGTTTCTTCACGAAATACTTCTTTGCCGAATACTGCTTCTGCAGGTCCATCCTAAACTTCCTGATGTAATATTCCAGATCCTGGTGATGTACCAGCTATGTTAAAACTGCATCCTTCGCTGACAGATGCTCCTTCAGCGTTCTACCATTCAATTCTTCCATGCATCTGCACGCTTAACTCCGCATGGTGACAATAGAATAGGCGGGCAATAACACCATCGTTAGCCATGTCTATGCCCATGTTACTACCATGAGCTTTCATTTCATGATTGATATCTCCTGTCTTAGAGTTTTCTTGACAAAACTTTGAGTTCTAATGCTCCATGTTCCGGTCCTTCTCCGATACACCTTGATCTCGGGTATTGACAGGTTTCATAGTCTGCCAAGTTCCATAAGGGGTGCCTTGCTAGGTCATATAAATCCGGAAATTCTTCAAAGCCTTCAAATTCTCCTAGTCTTCGGAGTCTTCAACCGTTGTAGTTTCCATTAGCATATTGTATGGTAAAATCCTCTTCATTCCGAATGGTCTTACTGGTCTGATATCCTGTACTTCTTGGAGTGGTCTCATCAGTCGAATCTTCGAGTGGTCAATAGGGGAAAAGGGTATGGTCTCACTAAAGAGAATTTTGAATAAGCTCAGAAGAGAAGAGAGGTAAAAGATCTTTTGAAAGGGAAAGTTGTAGAGAAAAATCTTTGCTATGGGCTTGCCAGTTTCTAGGGTCACGTCCTACAGTCAACATGTGCTCTGATACCATCTTGTAGCGACCCGACCCGAATGGATCAAGTCTCTGTGCTTATGTGTCATCCCTGGATCAGTATGCTGACACACACAGTACTCGAAGGATTTATAACAGAGGTAAATCACATGTATAAAGTAACGTAAATACTATTAGCTCAATCCAAATAGCGGAAGCAACAAGGTTGTGGATTCCCATCAACACCAACGGCAAAGTTGAGTGTAGAAATCGTAACCCTAACGTATCACTTACTCGTCGTAAGACATCCTGCAACATGAGACGTTGCAGCCCGAAACGGGTCAGTACATTGAATGTACTGGCAAATTCACACCATAGAGAATGATGAACAATGGCTATCACTACATGCATATATGGCTGGTGGAAAAGCTCTATGGTTATAAGGTTTTGCGTAAAGCCAATTTTTCCCTACTGCAAAGGAATACATTTTAATTAACTATCATAGTGGTTGTTGAACATTGAGAATGGTTGACAGCATTCTCAATCCCAATTAAAAAGTACTC
This sequence comes from Triticum dicoccoides, assembly GCF_002162155.2. Classification (NCBI taxonomy): domain Eukaryota; kingdom Viridiplantae; phylum Streptophyta; class Magnoliopsida; order Poales; family Poaceae; genus Triticum; species Triticum dicoccoides. The sequence goes on along the minus strand of NC_041390.1, from coordinate 391,708,068 downwards.
ATTAAAACCCAACAATATTAATTAGAAGTAACATGTTGAGATTCACTCGATATTCAAGTACTAGATACTCAAGTTGTCCATAACCGGGGACACGGCTAATCATGATTAGTTTGTTACTCTGCAGAGGTTTGCGCACTTTTCCCCACAAGACTCGATCGCCTCCGTTTGGTTTCTCGCACTACATGGTGTTTGAGAAAACGGATGACCGAGACATAGTCTTTCAGAAGCGCTAGCACCTTACGATGGAGTAGACCGTACCACCTATACCCCTACATCTGCTAGTCTACCCCTATAAGAGTTCGCACGACTTAATCAACTATGCCAGAGCCCATAATGGCTTGTGGCTGCACACGGAAGTTACTAGCATGAATGATCTTATGATCCCTTTGAGCCTGGGTGGCGGTCCGAAAAAAAACAGGCAAGTCCTGATAGACATCAGGTGCCTCAATCCACCCAGATGTATGTTTAAGTTGCCACCTTAGATAAACCATTATAATTATCAACTCACATCTGTCATGGATTTCACTCACCCAATCCACGTCTACTAGCATAGCATGGCATAATAAGCAAACGTAGAAGTAGCTCCCAAAGGTTTCATAATAATACAGGTAATAGGTACTACCTCATCTACTTCCCATCCCACAATTTAATTAAATCCTAATCATGCAATGTTTGAGGATTGATCTAATGCATAAAAACTGGGTTGTAGAAAAGGTATGATCAAAGTGTGAACTTGCCTGCAATGTTGATGAAGATGATGCACACTCAAAACTCTTGATAGATCTACTCGTCACACTCCGGTCAATCTATCGTAGGCAAGCAATAGTAACCACACAATAAGTACTCATCTAATGCACAGGGAAAAATCGAACAAGAGAATGAACCAGAAAGTTCAACTTAAGAACTCCGGTTGCAAAGAAAGAACGAACCGAACAAACGATGAAAAACAAACGGCGGAAGAAAACAACTCGGTTCTAGCAAGTTGAAACTAGGTCAAATTTTACTGTAGCAAAATCTTGTTCAAGTTGATTAGATGGAACGGCGGTTTTGAGACGAAACTCCAGGCGCTTGAATCACCTGATTCCGATAAACGGGCGAGAAGATAAACTAGAACGAAGATCGGATCTGAGATCGCGATCGCGGAATAAAACTGACGAGAAAGAAAATGAAGAACGGTTAAACGAACGGGCATCGTTAACCGGGATAATCGGTGATCACGTTCATTGAAACGAACGGTCCGAAAGAAAAACGAAAACCGATCTAGAAAACCAGAACGGTTTGGCGAAGAATCGGAGAGAAAACGAATCGGTAGAGAAGAAAAGAATCGGAACGGTTTATAAGAAAAACCGAACCGAGGGAAAGAAGAGACGCGGCGCGGTACCTCCGGCGAACGGCGGCGACGGCGGCGTTGACGCAGGGCGGCGGCGGCGCGGTGATGCATGGCGGCGGTGGCGGTGTATGGCGGCGGTGGCGGCACTAGGGCGCGGGGTTGGGCGGCGTTGGGCGCGGCGGCGATGCACAAGGGCGGCGGCGCGGGTGAGAGGCGCGGGGTGAGGCGCGGGGTGAGGTGGAGCTCTAGGCTTTGGGTTTGATGATTTAGAGGGGGGGTGCTTGGGTATTTATATTGGGGAGGGGGGGTTTTACTTGGGGTAGGGGACAAGAAATTAGACTAGGAATAGGAATAGAAAAGAGGGAAGGAAAAGATCTAGAAATAGAAAAGGAATATACGGAAGTAGGACCAAAGTCCTACTAGGATTTCCTAAAAGAAAGAGGCGGCGGCTCCCTGGCGCCTTACGCCTGGCGCGGCGATGGCCTTGGCCTTGGCTGGCCGGTCGGCGGCTTGGGCCTTTGGCCCAAGGCGCTGATGTTTTTTTTAAACGGTCTCGCGCGCAGAAAAATAAATAAAAGAAAATCTAAACGAACTCCAAAATTAATAAAGTAAATTTTCCCCGACTGCTAAAAATGAGCCGAACAAAATGAACTTTACTCAGGACCTAAAAAGCAATTTTTGAAAACACGCATTTTTTTCCCTATCCAAATAAAATGCGAATAAAACTCCGGCAAACAAAATTTGATCTATTTATTAAATCTTCATTTTCCTATATTTTGGGAAAGTCATATTATTCCCTCTCTTATATTTTGACAACGGAAAAATAATTGAAGATGAAATAAATAAATCAAATGATCCTCTTTTCAATTCGAGAAAACTCTCAAATATGAAAATAACGAAATCTCCAACTCTCTCCAAGGGTCCTTGAGTTGCGTGAAATTTCTAGGATCGACCAAAATGCAATAAAATATGCATGATGATCTATTCCAAATTGAAAATAAATTCAAAGGGGGCTTTGAATTTAATTCTTTGAAACTCCCAACTCATATTTCATGTAATTTGAAGAAGTCCTTTTATCTTCTCTCGTGAAAATCATTGAGTCGCATAAAGTTTCAGAATTGGAATATTTCCAAATGAAATTCAATTATTTTTCAAACACCCTTTTCATTTTTAAATGGAAGAAGTCATGTAATCTTCTCTCTAGGGTTTTGTGTTTGAAAAGCATTTGAATTCATGGAGATCAGAAAGCATATATGAAAGTTTGGGAAAGTCCTTTTATTCCCTCTCATTTAACTTTCAAAAGTTTCGAATTCACTCACTTTCAGACAATCAATCCAACAATCAATCAAATCTATCTATTTATTATAACATTCCAAAATTTAGAATTTTGGGATGTTACAGATGAAAACATAATAGGTTTAGATCTGAAATCATGGCACTCGGGCCCTAGTGACAAGCATTAAGCATAGCAAAGTCATAGCAACATCAATCTCAGAACATAGTGGATACTAGGGATCAAACCCTAACAAAACTAACTCGATTACATGATAAATCTCATCCAACCCATCACTTTCCAGCAAGCCTACGATGGAATTACTCACGCATGGTGGTGAGCATCATGAAATTGGTGATGGAGGATGGTTGATGATGACGACGACGATGAATCCCCCTCTCTGGAGCCCCGAACGGACTCCAGATCAGCCCTCCCTCCAGGTTTTAGGGCTTGGCGGCGGCTCCGTATCGTAAAACACGATGGTTTCTTCTCTCTTATTCTTTCTCCCCGAAAGCAGTTATATAGAGTTGGAGTTGGAGTCGGGAGGTCTCCAGGGGGCCCACGAGGTAGGGGGCGTGCCATAGGGGGGGGGGCGCCCCCACCCTCGTGGAAAGGGTGTGAGCCCCCTGGTCTTCATCTTTGGCAAGGATTTTTAGTATTTATTGTAAGATATTCCGTGGAGTTTCAGGTCATTCCGAGAACTTTTGTTTTCTGCACATAAAACAACATCATGGTAATTCTGCTGAGAACAGCGTCAGTCCGGGTTAGTTCCATTCAAATCATACAAGTTAGAGTCCAAAACAAGGGCAAAAGTGTTTGGAGAAGTAGATGCGTTGGAGGCGTATCAACTCCCCCAAGCTTAAACCCTTGCTTGTCCTCAAGCAATTCAGTTGACAAACTGAAAGAAATAAAGAAAAACATTTACAAACACTGTTTGCTCTTGTTGTTGTAAATATGTCAAGCTAGCATTCAAGTTTTCAGCAAAGATTATAACTAACCATATTTGCAATAATTCTCAGGTCTCGTAATTACCCATATCAATAGCATAATCAACTAGCAAGCCATAATAATAAATCTCGGATGACAACACTTTCTCAAAACAATCATAAAACGATATAACAAGATGGTATCTCGCTAGCCCTTCCTGAGACCGCAAAACATAAATGTAGAGCACCTTTAAAGATCAAGGATTGGCTAGACATTGTAATTCATGGTAAAAGAGATCCAATCATAGTCACACCCAATATAAATTAACAGTAATGAATGCAAATGACAGCGGTGCTCTCCAACTGGTGCTTTTTAATAAGAGGGTGATGACTCAACATAAAAGTAAATAGACAGGCCCTTCGCAGAGGGAAGCAGGGATTTGTAGAGCTGCCAGATTTCAGTTTTGAAATAGAGGTGAATAATATTTTGAGCGGTATACTTCCATTGTCAACATAACAACCAAGAGATGGCGATATCTTCCATGCTACACACATTATAGGCGGTTCCCAAACAGAATGGTAAAGTTTATACTCCCCCTCCACCAACAAATATCAACCCATGGCTTGCTCGAAACAACGAGTGCCTCCAACATACATCAGGTCCCAGGGGGAGTTTTGTTTTGCAATTATTTTGATTTAGTTTGCATAAAGGATGGGACTGGGCATCCCGGTGACCAGCCATTTTCTCGTGAGTGAGGACTGGAGTCCACTCCACTTGAGAATAACCCGCCTAGCATGGAAGATACATGCAGCCCTAGTTGATACATGAGCTATTCGAGCATACAAAACAGGATGATTATTTGAAGGTTTAGAGTTTGGTACATACAAATTTACTTGGAACAGCAGGTAGATACCGCATATAGGAAGGTATAGTGGACTCATCTAGAATAACTTTGGGGTTTAAGGGATTGGATGCACAAGCAGTATTCCCGCTTAGTACAGGTGAAGGCTAGCAAAAGACTAGGAAGCGACCAACTAGAGAGCGACAACAGCCATGCACATGCATTAAAATTAATAAACATTGGATGCAACCATGAGTAGGATATAATCCACCATGAACATAAATATTGTGAAGGCTATGTTGATTTTGTTTCAACTACATGCATGAACATGTGCCAAGTCAAGTCACTTAAATCATTCAGAGGAGGATACCACCCTATCATACCACATCATAACCATTTTAATATCATGTTGGCATGCAAGGTAAACCATTATGACTCATAGCTAATCAAGAATGGCACAAGCAACTATGATCTCTAATTGTCATTGCGAACATGTTTATTCATAACAAGCTGAATCAAGAACGATGAACTCATCATATTTACAAAAACAAAAGAGGTCAAGTTCGTACCAGCTTTTCTCATCTCAGTCAGTCCATCATATATCATCATAATTGCCTTTCACTTGCACGACCGAACGATGTGAATAATAATAAGAGTGCACGTGCATTGGACTAAGCTGGAATCTGCGAGCATTCAATAAACAGGAGAAGACAAGGCAATATGGGCTCTTTTGTCAGATAAACAATAATGCATATAAGAGCCCTTTCAATGATTTAATCATAGTCTTCTCCTACTAACCCCCAAAGAAAAGAAAAGAAATAAAACTATTTACACGGGAAAGCTCCCAACAAGCAAAAAAAGAACATGAAATATTTTTGGGTTTTCTTTTTGATTACTACTACAAGCATGGAAATTAAATTAATTAAAAGTTACAACTAATTTCTTTGGGTTTTTCTTAAGGTTTATTAAACACACAAGAAGAAATCATAAAAGGAAATAAACTAGCATAGATGATACGATGAAAAAGTATGAGCATCGACATCTAGCAATGAGTGTGTGTGAACATAAATGTAATGTCTGTGAGAAATACGTACTCCCCCAAGCTTAGGCTTTTGGCATAAGTTGGTCTATGGCCACGGCTGGCCTGGCTGATATCCATAATAATAGTTGTTGGGGTCGTATTGTGATGCAGCGGCTATAGCCTCCTGAGCTGCAGTGTGGCGACGAGCGGCCTCCGCTCACCTCTCGTACTCATCCGCCTCCTCTCTGGTAATAGTATATCCTCCTCTTGCCTGATAATCAAAGAAAGTAGGAGCAGGGAGAGTAATACGGACAGCACGGCGTCTATCAAAGATTAGTCGGTACTGGAGAGGTGATTCGTTCCTCTCGACAAAATGGTGAGAAACCATAGAATCAAAATCTAAATAAGCAGGAGGCAACTCCATGTCTCCCTCATGAACGTCTATCTCAAGAAATTTAGCTAAGCGGGTTGCATAAATTCCTCCAAAGAAATCTCCATTATATCTATTATGATGCAACCTACGAGCTACAATGGCTCCCATATGATAAGATTGGTCTCCTGACACAGCACTCCTGAGAATGCTAAGGCCAGGGACACACATGTGACATGCTTCATCCTTAGCATTTATGCACCTACCTATGAAGAGAGCAAATAATGTATAGCAGGAAAGTGAATGCTCCCTATGGTAGCTTGTGTTATATTTCTAGATTCCCCTATACTTATACTAGAAAGAAAGTTTCTAAATTCAGATTTAGGGGGATCCCTAACACTACCCCATTGTGGAAGTTTGCAAGAAAAAGTGAAATCCTCTAAGTCCATGGTATAAGATTTGTCATAAAGATCAAACATGACTAAAGGAGAATTATGCGAAGATGAATACTCAAACCTCCTCACAAAAGAGCTTGTGAGATCATGATACTGGGGGCATTTGTCTGCCTCAAAGTCCTCAAGACCGGCATTATGCAAATATGCGTTAAATTCTTCTTTAATTCCCGCTCGATCCATAAAATTTTCAGAAGGCCACTCACAAGGACGCACTGGAGCGTCTCTTGGTGGCTCTTCATCGGCATCACGCATTGCAAGCCTGGGTCCTTGCTTCCTTGAAGAACCACCTTGGAACATTTTCCTAAGCATATTTCTTCCTCTGAAAAATTCTGAAAATATTTAGTAACTTCAAAATAAAAGTAAACCAAACTCAATAATATTGATAGCAACTACTCCTACAAGTGCCTAGGGCCTATATCATGCATCAAAACTACTTTTGACCATATAAATTTGACATGCAAGCTCAAGAACAGGGTCACCTAAGCAACAAAAATTTGCAATGAATAAAGCACTAGAACAAAAACTAATTAGACCAATGGAGGAGTCACATACCAAGGAACAATCTCCCCAAGCAGTTTTGTGAGAGGTGCTTTGAGCAAGGAGATCAAAAATTACAGCAAAGAGGGATGGAACTCGTGCTTGAGTTGGTTTTTCGTGTTTGTGGGAGGAAGAAGAAGAGGATGGGTGCAGGAATAAGTGGAGAAGGGCCACCGTGGGCCACGAGGCAGGGGGCGCGCCCTCCACCCTCATGGCAAGGTGGTTGGCCCCCCCGGTGTGTTCTTTGTTCCATAAATCCTCAAATATTCTAGAAAAAATCATATTTAATTTTTAGGGCATTTTGAGAACTTTTATTTTTGAGGTAATTTTATATTGCACAGATAATTAGATAACAGAAAGAAAATTATTTATTTTTACTTTAATTCAACTAAATAACAGAAAGTATAGAGAGGGTACAGAAGCTTGTGCTTCTAGTTTCATCCATCTCATGCTCATCAAAAGGAATCCACTAACAAGGTTGATCAAGTCTTGTTAACAAACTCATTCCAATTAACATGAAACCGGAGAAATTTCGAATAACACTAGGTTACCTCAACGGGGATATGCACATCCCCAATAATAAGTATATCATATTTCTTCTTGACAGTAGGAAGAGGAAATTCAAAACCTCCAAATATAATCGATGGAATTTTTCCGATAGAATTGATACTATGAACTTGAGGTTGTTTCCTTGGAAAGTGTACCGTATGCTCATTACCATTAACATGAAAAGTGACATTGCCTATGTTGCAATCAATAATAGCCCCTGCAGTATTAAGATAGGTCTTCCAAGAATAATAGAGATACTATCGTCCTCGGGAATATCAAGAATAACAAAGTCCGTTAAAATAGTAACGTTTGCAACCACAACAGGCACATCCTCACAAATACCGACAGGTATAGCAGTTGATTTATCAGCCATTTGCAAAGATATTTCAGTAGGTGTCAACTTATTCAAGTCAAGTCTACGATATAAAGAGAGAGGCATAACACTAACACCGGCTCCAAGATCACATAAAGCAGTTTTAACATGGTTTCTTTTAATGGAGCATGGTATAGTAGGTACTCCTGGATCTCCAAGTTTCTTTGGTATTCCATCCTTAAAAGTATAATTAGCAAGCATGGTGGAAATTTCAGCTTCTGGTATCTTTCTTTTATTTGTAACAATATCTTTCATGTACTTAGCATAAGGATTCATTTTGAGCATATCAGTTAATCGCATACGCAAAAAGATAGGTCTAATCATTTCAGCAAAGCGCTCAAAATCCTCATCATCCTTTTTCTTGGATGGTTTGGGAGGGAAAGGCATGGGTTTCTGAACCCAAGGCTCTCTTTCTTTACCATGTTTCCTAGAAACAAAGTCTTTCTTATCATAACGTTGATTCTTTGATTGTGGGTTATCAAGATCAACAGCAGGTTCAATTTCTACATCATTATCATTACTAGGTTGAGCATCATTATGAACATCATCATTAACATTTTCATTAGGTTCATGTTCATTGCCAGATTGTGTTTCAACATCAGACATAGATATATCATTTGGATTATCAGGTGGTTCAGCAGTAGGTTCACTAGAAGTTTTCACAGTTCTATCATTTTTCTTTTTCTTCTTTTTAGAAGAACTAGGTGCATCAATATTATTTCTCTGAGAATCTTGTTCAATTCTCTTAGGGTGTCCTTCAGGATACAAAGGTTCCTGAGTCATTCTACCAGTTCTAGTAGCCACTCTAACAACATAATCATTTTTCTTACTATTCATCTCATTGAGCAATTCCTTTTGAGCTTTAAGTATTTGTTCTACTTGAGTGGTAACCATGGAAGCATGTTTACTAATAAGTTTAAGTTCACCTTTGAGATTAGACATATAATCACCCAAGTGTCCAAGCATATTTGAATTGTATTTTAATTTTCTACCAAAATAAGCATGGGCTAGCAATTTTAGTAAATGGGATTACAGCGTTATCATATCTATAGAGAGAATTTACCTTTACTACCTGTGTCGGGTTATCGAGGTATGGAGGTTTTTCAATAAGTAAAGGATCAAGATCATATGTTTCTTCAATAGGCGGTAAATTAAGACCATGTATTTCTTCAATAGGAGGTAAATTTGTAACATCTCCAGCTTTAATACCTTTTTCTTTCATAGATTTCTTTGCCTCTTGCATATCTTCGGGACTGAGAAATAGAATACCTCTCTTCTTCAGAGTTGGTTTAGGAATAGGATCATTAATTGGAGCAGGAGCTGGCTCAGGAGGTGCCCAATTATTTTCATTTGTCAACATATTGTTCAATAAGATTTCAGCTTCATCTGGTGTTCTTTCCTTGAAAAGAGAACCAACACAACTATCCAGGTAATCTCTGGAAGCATCGGTTAGTCCATTATAAAAGATATCAAGTATTTCATTTTTCTTAAGAGGATGATCAGGCAAGCATTAAGTAACTTGAGAAGCCTCCCCCAAGCTTGTGGGAGACTCTCTTCTTTAATTTGCACAAAGTTGTATATTTCCTTTAAAGCATCTTGTTTCTTATGAGCAGGGAAATATTTAGCATAGAAGTAGTAAATCATAGCCTGGGGACTACGCACACAACCAGGATCAAGAGAATTAAACCATATCTTAGCGTCACCCTTTAATGAGAACGAAAATATTTTAAGGATATAAACGTAACGAGATCTCTCATCATTAGTGAACAGGGTGGCTATATCATTTAATTTAGTAAGATGTGCCACAACATTTTCAGATTCATAGCCATGAAAAGGATCAGATTCAACTAAAGTAATTATATCAGGATCAACAGAGAATTCATAATCCTTATCAGTAACACAGATAGGTGAAGTAGCAAAAGCAGGGTCAGGTCTCATCCTAGCATTTAGAGATTGCTTATTCCATTTAGCTAATAACCTTTTGAGTTCATATCTATCTTTGCAAGCTAAAATAGCTAAAGAAGCTTCTTGATCAAATAAATAGCCCTCAGGAATAACAAGTGATTCTTCATCATCACTTTCATCTTCATAATCAGATTCAAAAATATTTTCAATCTCTCTAGCCCTAGCAAGTCGTTCCTCAAGAAAATCACTAAGTGGCACAGTAGTATCAGGCATAGAGGTAGTTTCATCATAAGTATCATGTATAGCAGAAGTAGCATCATCAATAACATGTGACATATCAGAACGAATAGCAGAAGCAGGTTTAGGCGTCGCAAGCTTACTCATAACAGAAGGTGAATCAAGTGCAGAGCTAGATGGCAGTTCCTTACCTCCCCTCGTAGTTGAGGGATAAATTGTTGTCTTAGCGTCTTTCAAGTTCTTCATAGTGTCCGACAGATATAAATCCCAAGTGACACAAAGAATAGAGCTATGCTCCCCGGCAACGGCGCCAGAAATTAGTCTTGATGACCCACAAGTATAGGGGATCGCAACAGCTTTCGAGGGTAGAGTATTCAACCCAAATTTATTGATTCGACACAAGGGGGGCCAAAGAATATTCTCAAGTATTAGCAGATGAGTTGTCAATTCAACCACACATGGAAACTTAGTATCTGCAGCAGAGTGTTTAGTAGCAAAGTAATATGATAATGATGGTAACGGTAACAAAAGAGTAATGAAAGCAAAGTAATATTTTTGGTATTTTGTAGTGATTGTAACAATAGCAATGAGAAAGTAAATAAGCGTAAACTAGTATATGGAAAGCTCGTAGGCATTGGATCAATGATGGATAAGTATGCCGGATGTGGTTCATCATGTAACAGTCATAACATAGGGTGACACAGAACTAGCTCCAATTCGTCAATGTAATGTAGGCATGTATTCCGAATATAGTCATACGTGCTTATGGAAAAGAACTTGCATGACATCTTTTGTCCTACCCTCCCGTGGCAGCGGGGTCCTAATGGAAACTAAGGGATATTAAGGCCTCCTTTTAATAGAGAACCGTAACAAAGCATTAACACATAGTGAATACATGAACTCCTCAAACTACGGTCATCACCGGTGATTATCCCGATTATTGTCACTTCGGGTTAACGGATCATAACACATAATAGGTGACTATAGACTTGCAAGATAGGATCAAGAACTCTCATATATTGATGAAAACATAATAGGTCCAGATCTGAAATCATGGCACTCGGGCCCTAGTGACAAGCATTACGCATAGCAAAGTCATAGCAACATCAATCTCAGAACATAGTGGATACTAGGTATCAAACCCTAACAAAACTAACTCGATTACATGATAAATCTCATCCAACCCATCACCGTCCAGCAAGCCTACGATGGAATTACTCACGCACGGCGGTGAGCATCATGAAATTGGTAATGGAGGATGGTTGATGATGACAACGGCGATGAATCCCCCTCTCCGGAGCCCCGAACGGACTCCAGATCAGCCCTCCCGAGAGGTTCTAGGGCTTGGCGGCGGCTCTATATCGTAAAACGCGATGATTTCTTCTCTCTTATTTTTTTCTCCTCGAAAGCAGTTATATAGAGTTGGAGTTGGAGTCGGGAGGTCTCCAGGGGGCCCACGAGGGAGGGGGGCGCGCCCTGGGGGGGGGCGCCCCCACCCTCGTGGAAAGGGTCGGGCCCCCTGGTCTTCATCTTTGGCGAGGATTTTTATTATTTATTTTAACATATCCCGTGGAGTTTCAGGTCATTCCGAGAACTTTTGTTTTCTGCACATAAAACAACATCATGGTAATTCTGCTGAAAACAACGTCAGTCCGGGTTAGTTCCATTCAAATCATACAAGTTAGACTCCAAAACAAGGGCAAAAGTGTTTGGAAAAGTAGATACGTTGGAGATGTATCAATGGACGCTGCTTTGTCTCCATCACATCTGAAGCATATCACCTACGCCGACAAAGAAAAAAGCAAGGTATTGGGTCTAGGTAAGGTTGCGATCTCAAAGGATCGACACATGGACAAAGTCATGCTTGTCTAGTCCTTACGGCTCAACCACATGCCTGTCTCAATGCTTTGTTCTCTTGATATGGTTGTTATCTTTGGCAAGTATCGTTGTGTTGTGATCATGGAAGCTGACAAATCCAAAGTCTTATGCCTTAGGAGAGGAGATCTGTATATTGTTGATTTCTCTACAGGACCACAACCTGCTACATGTAGAAACCCGACCTCAGATGGTCAAGTCTCTGTGCTTAAGTTTCATCCCTGGATCGGTATGCTGACACACACAGTACTCAAGGATTTATAACAGAGGTAAATCACATGTATACAGTAACGTAAAGACTATTACCTCAATCCAAATAGCGGAAGTAACAACAAGGTTGTGGATTCCCATCAACACCAGCGGCAAAGTTGAGTGTAGAAATCGTAAGCCTAATGTATCACTTACTCGTCGTAAGATCCCTACAACATGAGACGTTGCAGCCATGTAGGTCAGTACATTGAATGTACTGGCAATTTCACACTGTAGAGCAATGCTGAATAATGGCTATCACTACATGCATATTTGGCTAGTGGAGGATCTAAGTTTAATTTTGCATAAAGATAATTTTTCCCTACAACAAAGGAATATTTTTATTAAATACCAAGTTTGGTTGAAAATTATTGAGAAGGTTCCTCCAACTCAATCCCATAATAATAATTATAACCCCACAAATTAATGAAGTAAAGTGATGAGATCAAACCAATAATTCAAGTACCAGATACTCAAGATGTCCATGACTGGGGACACGGCTAATCATGATTAGTTTGTACACTCTGCAGAGGTTTGCACACTTTTCCCCACAAGACTCGATCTCCCCCGTTGAATTTCTCGCACTACATGTTGTTTGAGAAATGGATGATCGATACATAGTCTTTCTGAAGCATTAACTCTTTACTCTGAGTTGACAGTACCACCTACTTTCCCCTACATCTCCTAGCCTACCACTGAAAGAGGTCACACAACATACTCAACTATGCCAGAGCCCATAATGGCTTGTGGCTGCACACGGAAGTTTCTAGCATGAATAATCTTATGATCCCTTTGAGCCTGGGTGGCATTCCATAGGGTGATCACACGGGTACTCGGGAATCCCCTTGGGCAAGCACTGGGTTCTCCAAGTGCCTGGGCAAACCACTGGGTGCTCCAGGGTGCCCCAACCAATCCACCCAGATGTGTATTAAAGTAACCACCTTAAGTTTCCCGTAGTTAAAAATAACTCTCACATCTTCCATGAATCTCACAAACCAATCCACGTCTATGAGCATAGAAAAGTAATGCAAACATAATGTAGCAATACCCGGAGTTTGAATGCAAGAAAATAGGTTCCTACCTCATCAACTACTTCCCAATACCCGCATGTTATCAAATCCTACTCATGCAATGTTTGAGGGTTGAAACTAATGCATAAAAACTAGGTATGGAAAGTATGATCAAAGTGTGAACTTGCCTTGTACTGTTGATGAAGATGATTCGCACTCATAACTCCTGATAGTTCTACTCGTCACACTTTGGTCAATCTATCATGAGCAAGCAATTGCATACATAAGCACTCATGCAAAAGAAACGAAGAAAAGATCTTGGAAAACTTCGAAAACAAACAATTAACTCTTGCAACATAAAACAATTTCTAACAGTTCCAAAATTAAGTGAATTTGGCCTTATCAGAAAGTTTAGGTCAAGAGCTTCGATTTGCAAAAAGAATCAACTAAATCGGAGTTATAAAACTCGAGTTATGAACAAAAGAAGTTTGAATTCAAATCTATTTGAAATCAAATTTTAAACTTTCAAAAATATGTTTAAGTTGTTTTACTGGATAGAGGGGATCATAATGAAGAAGTGGGCGTTGGTTTCGTTGGATTTGGACAAACAGTTAAGAAGTTGAGAGGGGTTGGAAATCAGGGGCTAAACTGAAAAAAATAAACAGCAACTAGGTCCCTGGCCATGTGTCAGAAAACTTTTGGGTGAAAACCGTTCGCTGCGAGGCTAATCAAGCGAACGTCTGCTACTTAGCACATACCGATTCGAAGGTCAAGGGCGACGGATCGGAGCGGGCGGCGGTGGTGGATCTCGTTGGAGCGGCGGCTTCTGGTGAGCGCGGTGAGTTGGGAGGAGAGAAGAGGGGACCGGGGCTAGCTTTATGAAGGAGGGGGCGGCCTCGGGTGCATGGAGGAGGGGGAAAGGGAGGAGGTGGCGCGGGGAGTCCGGAGGAGGCACGAACGCCGAGGCGACGACGGCATGCGACGGCAGGTCTCCTTCTCGGGAGGGAGACGGCGCGCGGGACTGGGTCGTGGCCTGGCCCGGTTGGCTGGGCCGTCCCAGTTCGTCAGAGAAGTTTTTTTAACAGACAATAAATAAAAAGAAACCATATAAAAAAATAAAATATAGGCATATTATATATCAAAAATTTCAGAAAAAGATTTTCTATCACATGAACATTTTTCTAGCGTTAAATAAAATCCACAAAAATTCCAATAAAGCAAAGAGTGCTACTGATTTATTTAAAACCCAATAAACATCATTTTAAAAATACCAAAATGATTTAAAATTTATTTCTCTCCAATTTTCTACTGTAGGGAATCATTTTATCCTAATTTCCATATATTTTATTTTTGGAGAACAATAATTTGAATAAAACCCAAATAACTCCAAATTGAAAATAATTTCAAAAGGACATTAAATTTTTAAAATTCCAACTCATCTTTCATATGTATTGAAGAAGTCATTTTATCTTCTCTCGTGAAAATCATTGAGTTGCTTAAAGTTTCTGAATTTGGAATATTTCCAATGAAATTCTAATATTTTCAAAAACCCTTTTCATTTAATTAAATGGAATTAGTCATATCATCTTCTCTCTAGAGTTTTGTATTTGAAAAGAATTTGAATTCATGGAGATCAAAAATGCAAAATGAAATTATGGGAAAGTCCTTTTATTCCCTCTCATTTAACTTTCAAAAAGCTTCAAATTTCACTCAATTTTACACAAGCGACCACACCATAGTCAAACAATCAATCGAAACTATTTATTTAATATAACATTCCAAAATTCAGAATTTTGGGATGTTACACTACATGTCTACTTGCAAAAGCTTCAGAAGGCTGGCTATGGCATCGATGACTTGGTCATGCTGGCATGAGGAACTTGCACACTCTAGTGAAGAAGAAGCATGTCATTGGCATCGAGGGTGTCAAATTCCTCAAGGACCATCTGTGTGGAGCTTGTGAAGTTGGGAAGATGACCAAGGCCAAGCATCCCTCAAAGACCATCATGACTACCACTCGTCCATTTAAATTGCTTCACATGGATCTCTTTGGCCCTACTGGTTATGCCACATTTACTAATGCTGCATCTTTATATGGCTTTGTCATTGTTGATGACTATTCTCATTACACATGGGTGCATATCATCACTTACAAAACTGAAGTGCAGGAAGTCTTCAAACAATTTTCCTCGAGGGCTTCAACCAACTTTGGTGTGAAGATCAAGCACATCAGAAGTGACAATGGAATGAGTTCAAGAATACTGGTCTTGATGACTATCTTGATGAACTTGGTATTACTCACGAGTTATCTACTCCTTATACTCCTTAGTAGAATGGCGTTGTGGAGCGCAAAACAGGACTCTTGTTGAGATGGCTCGCACTATGCTTGATGAGTACAAGACGCCTCCCCGCTTCCGGCCAGAGCCAATTGATACTGCGTGCCACATCATCAACAGGGTATATCTTCACAAATTCTTCAGAAAGACCTCATATGAACTCCTCACTGACAAGAAACCCGATGTGAGTTATTTCAAAGTCTTCGGTGCTAAGTGTTGGATTAGAGATCCTCATCACAATTCTAAATACGCACCGAAAGCACATGAAGGTTTTATGCTTGGTTATGGAAAGGACTCGCACACCTACGGAGTCTTCAACACTTATCACCACATGGTTGTTGAAACTATAGATGTGTGGTTCGATGAAACTAACGTCTCACAAAGAGAGCACCTACCTCCTGTCCTAGATGAAATACCACCTGAGGAATCCATTAAGTTCAAGGCCACTGAGGATGTTATCTCTACCGAAGAATCTGCTGAAGAAGTCATTCCTGATCGTGAAGAACATCATGCTGGTGCACCTCAGGAAAATGGCTCTGAAGAAAATGCTGAGCCCCCTCAATGTCGTCAACCTGCTCATCCTCGTGTTGCTAATGAAGTGCAGATTGAGAGAATCATCAACAACATCAAAGCACCAGGTCATCTCACACACCCAAAAGCTTCACATTTATCTAACTTTTGTGGACACTTTGCTTTTGTCTCTATCACAGAGCCCACCAAAGTAGATGAGGCATTTCTGGAGCCTGAGTGGATACAAGCAATGCAAGAGAAATTACATCAATTCGAGCTCAACAATGTGTGGGAACTTGTCAAGCGACCAGACCCACGCAAGCGCAATATCATTGGCACCAAATCGATCCACCACAACAGGCAAGATGTAAATGGCCTTGCGGTGAGGAATAAGGCACGACTTGTAGCTCAAGGCTACACACAAGTTGAAAGAATTGATTTCGATGAAACTTTTGCACCTGTTGCTAGACTTGAGGCTATTCGCATATTGCTTGCCTACGCTAACCATCATAATATCATCTTATATCAAATGGATGTGAAAAGTGCATTCCTCAATGGTAAGCTTGAGGAAGAAGTATATGTTGCTCAACCCCCAGGTTTTGAAGTTCCAAAGCATCCTGACAAAGTCTTCACACTCAATGAGGCCCTTTATGGCCTCAAGCAGGCCCCTCGGGCGTGGTATGATACTTTGAAGGAATTCCTCATGAAGAAAGGCTTCAAAACTGGTTCACTTGACCCAACTCTTTTCACCAAAACCTATGATGATGAATTATTCGTGTGCCAAATATATGTTGATGATATCATCTTGGGCTGTACTGACCAACGTTATAGTGATGAATTTTCCTATATTATGAGTGAAGAATATCAAATGTCTATGATGGGAGAATTTAAATTCTTCTTAGGTCTTCAAATACGTCAACAACACAACGGCATCTTCATATCTCAGGAGAAATACCTCAAGGATGTGTTGAGGAAATTCGGCATGCAAGATTGCAAAGGCGTCAAAATCCCTATGCCCACAAATGGCCATCTATGCACTGATGAAAATGGTATAGACTTCGATCAAAAGGTATACCGCTCCATGATTGGCTCTTTATTGTACTTATGTGCATCTAGGCCAGATATTATGCTTAGTGTTTGCATGTGTGCCCGATTTCAAGCTACACCGAAGGAATCACACCATAAGGTTGTGAAGCATATTCTTCGATATCTAGCTCACACACCAACACTAGGACTATGGTATCCCAAGGGCTCGGCTTTTGATCTCATTGGATATTCTTACTCTGACTATGCTGGTGATCGTGTGGACCGCAAGTCAACATCAGGCACATGCCATTTTCTCGGATGATCCTTGGTATGTTGGTCCTCGAAGAAACAGAACTGTGTATCACTTTCTACTGCTGAAGCTGAGTATATTGCTGCCGGTTCGTGTTGTGCTCAATTGCTATGGATGAAGCAAACCCTCAAGGACTACGACATCAATGTGAAGAATGTGCCTCTCTACTTTGACAATGAGCTAGTGCCATCAAGATTGCTCATAACCCAGTTCAGCACTCGAAGACAAAGCACATTCAGTTTCTTCATCATTTTCTTTGTGATCATGTGTTGAAAGGCTACATCTTTATTGAGCATGTGAAGACTGAAGAACAGCTAGCCGATATCTTCACAAAGCCCTTGGATGAGAAGAGATTTATCAAGTTGCGGTGTGAGCTAAATATCTTAGAATCTTCAAATGTCCTTTGAAAAGGACACACATCCTAACACTTATGCAAAATTGATGACTTAGATGTGCAACACACCAAGTAAAATTTTTCTTCAATCAATGAAGACTAACCCACTAAGTGTGAAGAAATTAATGAAGAATTTGATTCTCAGAGCCCTACGACAATTGTACGCGGCGTCTGAAATCATCATTCTCATACGGTGAGTCAAGCCACCAACAAAAGTTGAAAATCTTCAATTTGAGTATTTCTTCAGTCTTGAAATTCCTCAGTTGTTCAAATTCTTCAACTTTGCATTGTCTTCACTCTTTCCGT
Organism: Triticum dicoccoides; assembly: GCF_002162155.2. NCBI lineage: Eukaryota > Viridiplantae > Streptophyta > Magnoliopsida > Poales > Poaceae > Triticum > Triticum dicoccoides. The sequence goes on along the minus strand of NC_041390.1, from coordinate 391,690,234 downwards.
CGTTGTTCTTCATTGACTATATATAATTGAGTTTTTAGTCCTTTAAAACATTCACTTATTGCTAATTATTTAAGTTGCCTTTTCTGCTAAGTGAATGTGATCTGACCCTTCCCCCTCTATGCTAAACTCAACCCAAACTGTTCACAAATTCTTCATGTGCGTTCTACTTGAAACCCGTTCAAAATCTTCACTGTGTCCTTGTGAGCTGAAGAATTTGCGAACGAAATGTTAAAACATTCTTATCTCAAATTTTCGGTTTTTGCCGCTCAAATCGTTTTGCATCCCTCGATAAGACTTATCTATTCACCCACGATCTCACACAATCGCCACCGCTTTGTACGTGGGTGACACATGTCGCTAGGATGAAAAGAGGGAGGGGCACGTTCGTCCAATTTCTTCGGGCGGGCGGTTTTTCACTTCGGCTATAAGTACCCCTCACCCTCCTTGGACTTCATTTACCCCGCTCGACCTCACTCTCCTCGCTCGAGCTTCTAGACCTAGCGCCGCCACTACCTCCATCATCGCCGGTGAGGAAGAGCTTCACTGCCTCAACCTCGTCGCCGTCGTACTCACGCCGGCCGCGGATTTCTTCTCTCCGCCGCCGCCGTAGCTGTCTTCCTCTGCCAAGGTAGGGCGTTGAAGATCTGGACCGACGAACTTCCAATCTACTACTCCCAGTTCGTCGTGTTCTTCGTCAAGGGTAATTAAAAGTTACTTTTCCACCCTTGTTGATTCTGATGATTTCTACAAAATCTTCAAAAGGTGTTTATTCTTCAACTTCCACACTATAAACACCTCACACAAGCATTTGTTCTTGATCTGTTTCTCTATGCTATGCTTTTCTTCAAGATTCCTCAATTGTGTGGATTTTTCCAATCTATACAACTCTGGAACCTAAGTCAAAGAATGCATAGTGAAATTCCTCAAGACACCTCTGGTCAAATTCCTCAAACTTGTTCTTTTTGTAAAAACTTTAGAGAACGCATGTGACCTCTCCAAATTCTTCGCACCTATACTCTGTTCACAGGTACTCATGTCTGCTACTGAATCACTAGATTCTCATCAACTTAACTCATTTGCAACGTTCCTTGAAGACTGATTGCGCACCTCTTCCGAGAACTCAATTGTTCAAAATCCTCAGCTAAAGAAAATGCCTGATGGGAAGAAACCTCAGAAGGGAGGGAAGAAATTGGAAGTTAACACTACCTTTGAAATCCCTGAAGACATCTATGCAGGGTATTGCACACCCCCTGAAGAAACAAAGAATGAGCGCAAAGTGCGCATTTAGAAAATTGAGAGGAGATGGGCTAGAGAATGGAGGGAATATCGCTATGTCACTCCCAAGTACATGAAGAAATTCGCTATACACCCTCCATGCCCAAGACCTCCACTTGCACCTGGTAAAGAAGCTTATCCCTCTAGCATCAGAAGTGGTGAGGAATTTCCAGCTGAATGGGCTAAGCGTCAAGCAAAACTGACCAAAGTGGCCAAAGAAGCAGTGAAGAAATTCAATGAAGACACTGTTGTTGCTGCTGAGGCCTCTGCTAGCAAGCCCAGGAAGGCTATGGCCAAGAAGCCAGCTCGCAAACCATCAAGTTCCTTAGCAATGCCCTCACGGCCCAGCTCGTCTATGCCCTCAAGCTGCTCTAGTTCCTCCTGTTGCAAAGCCCTCAGCTCCTTCGGCAAAATCCTCAACACCTGTGCATCTCGCCACTTGCCAAAGGACTGCAGGCATGTCTATTGCCTCAGGAGCCTCTGCAAGTCCTTCAGGTCCTCCACAATCCTCAACTGGCCCCAATTTGCTGAAGACCAAGGCTACTGCTGGACGAGGCTCTAGACCAAGTGCTCACAAGAAGCAGGTTGCCTTTCATGTACCGTCTAGTGAAGATGAAGCTGATGATGAGGAACTCGCTGAGATCATCAGAGATAGACAGCAGAAGGCCTCTAGAGCCAAAGGCACAGATGCGCCTCTCCTGTTGGATCCCAAGACGATCCTTGATTTCATTGATCTCTCACACAAGGACCCCAACACTCCTATGCCTGACTTCAAGCTCACTCCTGGCCAAAGCCACATGCTGACCGCCTTCATAGGCAAAGAAAAATGGAAATTTGAGAAGGCCAGGAAGCTCAAGAAGGCTCAGTACAAGAAATAGCATTTTTTGAAGAAAAACATTGTCAAGATGACAACTAATGAACTTGTGACTGTGCTAGCTAAGATCAAGGCACTCAGTGATGAATTTGACATCTACCGTGCAGATTGGCTGGGAGCCAAAGTCAGATTCGTTAACACGGCGAAGGGATTCACTTCAAATGTTGCAGCCCCAACGCAACATGAATCTCCTCAGGCTGAAGCATCTTCCCAGCCAACTGAAGAACATGCCAGCATCGCTGATGAAAATCAGGCTGCTGATGAAGATGAAAGTGCCTGGGCTGATGAAGCTATTCCAGCCGCTGATGAAATTGCCAGGGCAACCACTAGTGTTGCGCCTGAAGAACAAGCCAGACCAGCTGAAGCATGTGTCGCTGCATCTGATGATATTGATCTAGCCAGGGCAACTACATCAGTTGCGCCTGAATAAAATGAACCAATTTCCTCTGCTCCTCCTGCACCAACACCAAGTCTTGTTCTTCCTTCTGCATCAGAAGCGAAGAAGACCAAAGTTGTTGAGCGAGCAGCTGTGAAGAAAAGGAAAGCATATGCTACCTTAGATTCTTCAGCACCAAAGAAAATGAAGACTTTGACGAGTTCTTATGAAAATCCTATAGATGATGTTCCTGTTTCAAGCATGCCATCAAAGGAGATCGTTCCCTTTGGCGAGGATTGTGAAATTCCTAGTGGCTCAGACGAAGAAAATCCTTTTGCTACTTCGACAGAGCAGTTGGATGAAGAAATTGAAGTGGACAATATCACTTCAACTCCATTGGTATCATCATCCATGCCTCAGTTCACGGCTGAAGAGGCAAGCGGTGAGGAAATGGATGAAGAAGAAGATGTGGACATTGGGTGCACCACTCCAGTTCTGAATGATGACCATTGGGAAAGTCATCACCACAATTCACCCATGTTCACCCCACTACAACAAATTCCTCAGTCCCCGGTCCAAACTGGAGAAATTCAGATGGGCTCTAATGAACCTCAAGCTTCAGTTCTCACCATCCCAGAAGAAATTCCAGGCACTAGTGTTGATGCTCATGATGCTGAAGAAATGGAGACCCAGGCTGCCACTAAAGATGTTAACACTGAAATTCCTCAGCCTGCGGCTCCTCAGACTGTGATTCCTGAGGCTGTGAAGACATTGACCGACACTCCTCAGCCCAAGCCAAAGAATCCCTTCTAAAAGAAGCAGAAGTTCAAAGTTGATGACTTCTTTCATGAGCATGTATTCTTCACTGGCTACACCCCTTATGACTCTGCTCGTCTTCGAAGGAAGCATTTCTGGACAGCAAGCCAGATGAATTTCTATTCTTCTCTTCTTTTCAACAAAGACAAAATCTTCGACTATGAGCATATTCCTCATGTTGACATGGAGTCACTGCCTTGCTTCACCCACCGTCCTCAGTGTTCTTTATGATGCTGGGTTGCACAATTTCTGCACCGACATTATCGATTGGAATGAAGAGCTAATTCTTCAGTTCTATGCTACATTGCACATCACAAGAAATGCTGGCGATGTGAATTCATGGGTTCTGGACTGGATTATAGAAAACACACGTTACAAGGCACCGGCCTCTGAATTGCTTCATGCCCTGCCTATCAGTCCTCCCCTTGAAGGTGCGCGGCTCATCTACCATGAACCTGAGTTGTCTGATCACTACATGCAAGTGTTAATGAAGCCTCTGAAGCCTGGTCAAGCCCCAAGGACAATTCCTCGTGAAGGAATTACTATATGTGCCAAGGACCATCTACAGGATTCTGACTAAGACCCTGAGTCCAATCAAAGCCCATGATTCTAATAAAGAAGAAGTCGTTGGCATCATGAAGAATTTGCTATTCAACATCATTCATGGAGTTCCTATCAACTACCATGATTTCTTCATGAGGACTCTAGCAAATGTTGCACTGTCACCTTTTGAGTTGAAGCCTTATGCTCCCTGGATTACGAGATTCCTTAGATCAAGGTCTTCAATCAATTACAAGGCTGACTTTCAAAATCATCTCAGCTACTTGCCGCCCATTGAAGTCTTCAAACAACCTATTCCCTCATCCGATGAGAAGGGCAAGGCTGATGTTATTGATGAAGGCATTCGTCCATTGGATGGACAGTTTCGCAAAGCTGCCTCGTATTCCACCAATGATGACTCTGTCATGCATGACTCTACTGCAAATGCTTCAAAGCAAAATCCTCAAGCCACTGCTCCTAGGGTGTTGACTGATCGTGAGCTTCTCCTCAGTATTCATCAGAAGGTTGATTGCAACCACAAGTGGGTCAAGCGTCAGCTTGGTGCTATTCTTCAGAACATGACAGTCACTCAAAATACTATGAAGAAGAATCACTATTATCTGCATGAAGTCTTTGACCGCACCTGGGCCATCTTGTCTAACATCTACAGTGCTGAAGATCTCAAGATGGAATTTCAACAGGACTTTGACTGGGCACAACCACCTTCAAAGAAATTCAAGAAGGTCAAAGTTCCTCAGCTTGTGGCAAGTTCTTATTCTTCATCGCACGAGACTGATGAGAATGAAGACTTGAACGACGCTACGGCAAGCCCTACTTCAACGGACGACCCCAACAACACTGGTGCTCCTCCATCGACTTCGTGATGATATTCTTAAGGGGCGTTAGTCCTCACTTTACATCCCTTTTGGTCATTTGATGACAAAGGGGGAGAAATTTTAGTTAGTCTTCAAGCGGGTCTATAAATGGGCGCTTTTTAAGTTGCAACTCTCGTTCTTTTGAAAACTTTGTTGGATCGAGTTGTAATCTTAACTCCGATGATGGTCTGATACCTTTGCTATGTTCTTCTGCATGCTATTTCCTCTTATATGTTAATGCACGCATGATGAATTGCATCAGCCACCATATTTCATCATGCATTTCAAATTCTTCATATCATATGTTAAATGCGTGTATGAATTACAAGATATAGGGGGAGATCTCCATGATTCTATTCTACAATGTGCATTTGCTCTTCAAGGAAAATTCCTCATATGCACATCCTCATGAGGAGTTCCTCTATATCTTGCAATCAAATTCCTCAATTTCAGTATTTACACTTCATATGTTTATCCCCATTGAAAACTTAACCTATATTGTTGTCAATCACCAAAAGGGGGGATTGTGAGTGCATCTAGTGCCCCTTAGTGATTTTGGTGTATTGAAGAGTTATAGGTTAAGGGACTAATGTGTTTGTGAGTCTAGACAGGTCTATAAGTCTATGAGGAGTTTGATATTTACAGAGAAAGTCGACCCCTAAAAAAGAATGTCTTCAACTGAAGACTTTGGCTTTCTGAAGACTTTGAAAGTGAAGAAATTGGTGTGACTGTGAAGACTTGATACTCATGCGAGGAATATGAAGCGTGAAGACTTCTGTTTTCGTAGTTTCTTTTTCTCTTTCTTGAGTCATAGGAAACACCGTACTGTTAAAGGGGGTCGAGGAAAAATTAAGGAAAAGTTTCCAAGTTATGCTCATCTCAAAATCCTACACCTACCAATCCTTTTGAGTGAAGCCATTGGAAATCTCATACAGTTCAGTCCATTTCTTCAGTGACAGAGACGAATTTCTTCTGGTCTCTGAGGAATTTGTTCTGACTGAGGAGTTAGGAATTTGCCAATGCGGATTGCCTACAAGTGAGGAACATGATAGCCCTGAGGATTGATAGCCAAATTTCCGACCGTTGTTGTGCTATGCGCCAGCTGTCCCAAAATATCTACCCACCTAATGGTCATACCATTGAAGGGCATTTATGTCTTATCATGTTGGGCTGATCCCTAGGCTATAAATAGCCGCCCCTACAACCACTAGCTGGTTGGCTGCTCTGCGAGAAACTGACACTTGTCATTGAAAGCATCCCATCCTCCGAGGACTTTGAGCAAAAATCATCAAGTGAGGAAAAACCCAAAACCCCAAACCAAACACCTACAAACCGAAAGTGATTGAGCATCACTAAAGAGATTTTTCCTATGTGGAACCGACGCTTGTTACCTTTGAGGATTGTGCATCCTCCAGACGGTTAGGCATCATGGTCTAGAGCATCCAAGCGGAAATTGTGGATCGCCGAGTGACCGAGTCTATGAAGGTTTGGAAGTCACCTGAAGACTTACCATGAGTGATTGGGCAAGGTCTGTGTGACCTTAGCTCAAGGAGAATACGGTGAGGACTGTGTGTCCGGGACTGTGTGTCCTTAGGTTTAAATACCTAGCCGCTCCAACCAGACGTACGACTGTCATAACAGTTGGAACTGGTCTACCAAATCACTGTCTTTGTTGGAAATATGCCCTAGAGGCAATCATGTGATGATGATATTTCCCTATGTATTCATGAGTCCTTTGTATTGTCCTTGAACATCATCAATGATATGTATCAATAAGTATGTGACTTGTTTGTGGAACTATGTATTTTATGGTGATTGTTTTAATGGTCCCTAGTTGATAAGGTTATGCGGACACATATCCTTGACTAGTATACGACTCAGTTGATGACTATGTTTCACAAGTCATGTGCATGGAGATGCTAAACCGATAGCATGATCTCGGGGATGGAGATCACCGAGCCGGACAGACCCACTTTGAGACACAACGAGATATAGTCATCTCTTAGTCTCAAGTGCAATGTCTTTGCCATGTCCTAGACCTGAGGTCCTCGCATGTTCTCGGGATGAGGATCGACTCACTTAGGGTCTATCAAACGCTACTTCGTAATTGGGTAGTTATAAAGGTAGCTTTCGGGTGAGTCATGAGACATGCCGCGAGACATGGTTGACCAAGATGGAATTTTCCCCTCCTATTTGGAGAGATATTCTCTGGGCCCTCTCGAGTGATCAGATTTGGAAAGCATGGCCATGCGACTTGGGTTAAGTGTTAACCCAGTTCAGGAATCTGTATCATGGTTTCGAGAAGAGAGGTCGAGCTAACACAAGGGTGACAAGTACTCGCCTTGAACTCAACAACAAATATTGTGAGGCAAAAGGAATGTTGCATATGCCACATTGTCGAGGTTCGTCAAATGACTTTACGCCCACATGGGAGTTGGCACGTTTTGCTAGGAGCCGCTACCAACTATCGACTCTGGTCGTGTCCATGTGTACGTGAACCTATAGGGTCACACACTTAAGGGGCTACAGCCCATTCGGATTGGATCTGAGTGGAAAATGGATGTGGACTCCTAGTGGGCTCAAGTACTGAGCCCACCTCGGAGGTCTATATAAAGGGGAGTGGGCGCACCACTTAGGGTTGATGGGACTGAACCCTGGTTAGCCACCGCCACTCCCCATGTCCATACCGCGCGACCGGACCTAGCAGTCCGCCGCTCGACGCTGCTCCCCGTACGTGTGGATACCTTGGAGGCATTGCATCTGCGGTGCTTGGACGAACCGTTTGAGGGAACCGCGAGGTGCCGGTCGTGGGAGATCACCTTTCACGGGTCTTCACTATTCGTGGGAGATCGGCAACGTGAGGAGGAGACGGCTCGGGAGATCGGCTACACGCATCACCAACTCTACTTCCACTGTGGTGACTACGCGTCTAGTGGTAAACCCGACCCATGATCTATTTCCAGCAGCATGATCTTGGGTGTGCGGTAGAAAATTTTATTTGGCGCTAGCGTAGCGTACCGTGTGTTCCAACAGTGGTATCAGAGCCTCCGCTGTGTGGTAATAGATTTGATGATATGCATATGAAATATGTAGATCGGTTCAGGTGCGGGTCGATGAGATTGGTCGCGCATGTCAGTGTTGAAGGTTGGTTGATCTTGTTTCCGTGATCGTGATGCAGAGGTCGTGACACGACTTATCCCTACCGGTCGGTTGTCCATCATCGGGGTAGACAGTGTAACGTAAATTCGGATGCAGCACGCAAAGATCAATGAGATTGATCGAATCGGAACATAGATCAACACCTTGGAAATGTGATTTCCGCGGTGCTGAAATCTGTTGGAGCGGTCTCGGTAAAACGGCTGTATCTTTTGCACACGAACTCCGATTTTGCTCCACGACCTATCAAACTGAAGCTAACGAAAAGTTGGATCAGCAGCGAAATACTAGAACAGGATTTTGGCGCTTCTGGCTAGGCCAAAATCCGCTTGGAAGATAGAGTTTCAGGAGGTTTTATGTTCGGCGGTAGAACGTCTGACTCGTTTTTGCAGGGAATGATTGTGATTTGGTATAGCCCATGTATGTTGCTTGTATATTATTGTTTCATGACCTGCATGTCATGAGTGCGGCAACCGGCTGGAGCCATATGGTTGTCCAATTATTGTATTAATGACCTGCGTGTCAACATAAGAAGCCATGTAATGTAATTTACTTTCAGTAGCTATTAGTTTTTAATAGCATAGTATCTTATGTAACACTTGGCGGTTGACACCATGGTGTGGGGATGGAGATTACCACGAGGACAAACATGCATGGGCAGACTGGACACGTGGAGATGGAGATCACCACGCGCTGTGAAAAGGGGCTATACCATATCACACATACATAAACTGCCTGTGAAAGTTTATCCCTTTTATGCACCCTTCCTTTTGCATGGTAGATGTTTTAAGTAGGGTGATCCCTCAAATAATGTCAAGTACAAATGCCTCCCCAATTGCTGCACCTTCACATGCCAAGTATATTTAGTGGCGGGCCTATGAATTTAGGGTGCCACTAGATCTCCTTGAAGTGATGGGCTTGTGTCGGACACTTACACGCGGAGCATTGGTTGACTTGTCGTGGCTATCAAAATAGTTTTGGGCTACGAGGCATAGGTGTTGGCGAGGGATGAGATGTCCCCAACAACAAGAGTCGTATGGAGATACGATTAGCAAGAGTTGCTTACCGAGTGATCTTGTCCTCTAGCAGTGATGCAAAAGCTCACTAGTTGACATGTTGATCTTGGATCTTGAATCACTAAGTATCAACCGAGGGATGTTGATTTTAGTGGGAGTAATGATCTTATTAAAATGTTTAATATGAATTACTCTTCATGAATACATGTCTTAGTGTTTTGCATATTTCTATTGTAGATCAATGGCACCACCTGCTCAAGTTACCCCTTTTGCGTTGAAATCAATCCTGGAAAAAGATAAATTGAATGGAACAAACTTTACCACCTGGTATAGAAACCTGAGAATTGTTCTTAGGCATGATAAAAAGGAACAAGTTCTAGAGAATCCGTTTCCAGAGGAACCCGGCGATAATGCTAATGCCACAACCAGAAATGCCTACCAGAAACTCGTTGAGGAATCAAACAAGATCAGCTGTCTCATGCTAGCTTCTATGGAGCCTGATCTGCAACAGCAGTTCGAAAATATTGAGGCTTTCGATATGATCGAGAACCTTAAGAGCATGTTTCAAATGCAAGCTAGGACCAAAAGGTTCAACGTCTGGCGATCCTTGATGGATTGTAAGCTGAAAGAGGGTGATCCACTGAGCCCACATGTGATCAAGATGACCGGGTACATGCAAGCTCTGGATAGGCTAGGCTTCCCACTTGGGGATGAGTTGTCCATAGATACAATTCTGGGTTCTCTTCCGGACAGCTATGGGCCGTTCATCTCGAACTACCATATGCATGGGATGGAAAAGAAGCTCACTGAATTGCATGGAATGCTCAAAGTGGCAGAGCAGGATATCAAGAAAGGTACACATCGTCAAGTATTGATGGTGCAGAACTCGGCTAAGTTCAAGAAGAGATGGTCCAAGAAAAAGGCTAAGGCAAAGGGCAAAGAGAAGGAGGCAACTCCAACTGCAGCCGCTACGCCTAAGTCGGGAACGGCTTCAGGGAGTATTTTCTTTCATTGCAAGGAACCAGGACACTGGAAAAGGAACTGCAGCAAGTGGCTTGCCGAGAAGGGCAAGAAGACTGGAAGTATGACTTCTTCAGGTACACTTGTTGTATATGTCATAGACATTTATCTTGCTGATGTTTCTAGTAGCTCTTGGGTATATGATACCGGATCAGTTATTCACATATGCAACTCGATGCAGGGGCTAAGCAGAACTAGGTATGTCGCAAGAGGAGAAGTTGACATTCGCATCGGGAATAAAGCAAGAGTTGCTGCATTGGCCGTCGGCACTATGCAACTTAATTTACCTTCAAGATTTACAATGGAACTTGATAATTGTTATTATGTTCCTTCTTTGAGTCGAAACATTATTTCTGCCTCATGTTTGCTGAGACAAGGTTATGAATTCAGTATTAAGGACAATGGTTGTTCTATTTACTTGAATAATATGTTTCATGGCTTTGCACCCGTTGTAAATGGGTTATTTATCCTAGATCTTGAAGGTGAATCAGTCTATAACATAAATGTCAAGAGGCATAAGCCTAATGAGATAAATCCGACTTACATCTGGCATTGTCGACTAGGACACATTAGTCAAAAGCGCATGAAGAAGCTCCATGATGATGGAATTCTAACTTCGTTTGAGTTTGAATCATTCGAGACATGCGAGTCTTGCCTACTCGGTAAGATGACTAAGACTCCTTTTGCAAAGAGTTGCGATAGGGCGTCCGAGCTGTTGGAACTTATACATAGTGATGTATGTGGACCAATGAGCACGACGGCCAGAGGTGGTTTCCAATACTTTGTGACTTTCACCAACGACTTGAGTAGATATGGATATGTCTACTTGATGAGGCACAAGTTAGAAACTTTTGAAAAGTTCAAGGAGTTTCAGAACGAAGTAGAAAATCAACTCGGCAAGAAAATCAAACTTCTATGATCTGATCTTGGTGGTGAGTATATGAGCCAGGAGTTTGATGATCATCTGAAGAGTCGTGGAATAGTTCCACAACTGACTCCTCCGGGTACGCCACAGAGAAATGGTGTGTCAGAACGGAGGAATCGGACCCTATTGGACATGGTCCGATCGATGATGAGTCAGTCGGATTTACCCTTGTCATTTTGGGGATACGCTCTAGAAACTGCAGCTTTCACACTAAACAGGGTACCATCTAAGTCCGTAGATAAGACACCATATGAGATATGGACTGCGAAGAGTCACAATTTGTCTTTTCTAAAAATTTGGGGATGTGAAGGATATGTCAAGCGACTCCAGTCGGATAAGCTCACACCCAAATCGGACAAGTGCATATTCGTGGGATATCCAAGGGAAACCTTGGGATATTACTTCTACAACCATGAAGAGGGAAAAGTGTTTGTTGCTCGACATGGAGTTTTCCTTGAGAAAGAGTTTCTCAATCTGAAGGCTAGTGGGAGGACGGTCCGACTAGAAGAAATCCGAGAACCACACGGGGACGTTCCGGTAGGTGATACTGTCACACCGGAGTTAGTCAGGGAACCCGTAGTGGAGTCGACACCGGTTCCATGGAGGTCGGAATGGTTACGCAATTTGCATGACTGCAATCTGTTATTCTTGGAGAACAACGAGCCGACTACGTATGCGGAAGCGATGGAGAGCCCTGATTCCGAGTTATGGCTTGAAGCCATGAGATACGAATTAAGGTCCATGGATGACAATCAAGTTTGGAACTTGGTTGATCTGCCAGATGGCGCTCGAGCCATTAATTGCAAGTGGATCTTTAAGAAGAAAACTGATATGGACGGAAATGTCACAGTCCATAAGGCTCGACTTGTTGCTAAATGTCACAGTCCATAAGGAAATGTCACAGTCCATAAGACAACTTCAAGGGGTTGACTACGATGAGACATACTCACCGGTAGCGATGCCTAAATCAATTCGGATCATTCTTGCTATAGCGGCATATTTCGACTATGAAATATGGCAGATGGATGTCAAAACGGCTTTCCTTAATGGAAATTTAACTGAGGATGTGTATATGACACAACCCGAGGGTTTTGTCGATCCAAAGAAGCCTAGCATGGTATGCAAGCTTCAGATATCCATTTATGGATTAAGGCAAGCATGTCGAAATTGGAACATTCGTTTTAATGAAGCTGTCAAAGAGTTTGGCTTCATCAATAATGACTGTGATCATTGTGTATTCAAGAAGGTCAGTGGGAGCTCAGTTGCATTTCTGATCTTATATGTGGATGACAAATTATTGATTGGGAATGATGTTCAAATGCTTGAATCTGTCAATGACGCATTGAAAAATAGTTTTTCTATGAAGGACTTGGGAGAAGCAGCTTACATTTTGGGAATCAAGATCTATAGAAATAGATCGAGAAGGCTTACTAGATTAAGCCAGAGTGCGTATATTGACAAGGTGTTGAAGCAGTTCAACATGCAAGATGCCAATAAAGGTTTATTGCCCATGTCACATGGCATTAGTCTTAGCAAGACTCAGAGTCCTACGACTCATGATGAGCGAAGACGCATGGATGGGATTCCGTATGCTTCGGCTGTTGGGTCCATCATGTATGCCATGGTATGTACTCGTCCAGATGTTATTTTTTCTCTTAGCGTGGTGGGCAGATACCGGGCTGATCCAGGGGAGAGTCACTGGACAGCGGTTAAGAATATCCTGAAGTACTTGAGAAGGACTAAGGATATGTTCCTGGTTTATGGAGGTGAGGATGAGCTCGTTGTAAAGAGTTACACCGATGCTAGTTTCCAAACAGATAGGGATGATAGTCGACCGCAATCTGGGTTTGTGTTCATTCTGAACGGAGGAGCAGTGAGCTGGAGGAGCTCCAAGCAAGATACAGTAGCTGATTCTACAACAGATGCCGAGTACATTGCGGCTTCTGAAGCTGCAAAAGAAGGTGTTTGGGTGAATAATTTTATTTTTGATCTTGGTGTGGTTGAGGGCGCTTCTAATCCATTGGACCTCTATTGTGATAATAGTGGTGCCATTGCGCAAGTCAAGGAACCACGGAACCATCATAAAACCCAACACATACTCAGGCGTTTTAACCTTATTCGCGACATTGTCGAAAGAGGTGATGTAAACATATGAAAGGTACACACAGATGCAAATGTTGCTGATCCATTGACGAAGCCTCTCCCACGTCTGAAGCATGAGGCGCACATGAGCTCCATGGGCACACGATGCCTAAATGATTGACTCTAGTTCAAGTGGGAGACTGTTGGAGATATGCCCGAGAGGCAATCATGTGATGATGATATTTCCCTATGTATTCATGAGTCCTTTGTATTGTCCTTGAACATCATCAATGATATGTATCAGTAAGTATATGACTTGTTTGTGGAACTATGTATTGTATGATGATTGTTTTAATGGTCCCTAGTTGATAAGGTTATGCGGACACATATCCTTGACTAGTATACGACTCGGTTGATGACTATGTTTCACAAGTCATGTGCATGGAGATGCTAAACCGATAGTATGGGCTTGGGGATGGAGATCACCGAGCCGGACAGACCCACTTTGAGACACAGCGAGATATAGTCATCTGTTAGTCTCAAGTGCAATGTCTATGCCATGTCCTAGACCTGAGGTCCTCGCATGTTCTCGGGATGAGTATCGACTCACTTAGGGTCTATCAAACACTACTCCGTGATTGGGTAGTTATAAAGGTAGCTTTCGGGTGAGTCGTGAGACATGTCGCGAGACATGGTTGACCAAGATGGAATTTGCCCCTCCTATTTGGAGAGATATTCTCTTGGCCCTCTTGAGTGATCAGATTCGGAAAGTATGGCCATGCGACTTGGGTTAAGTGTTAACCCAGTTCGGGAATATGTATCATGGTTTCGAGAAGAGAGGTCGAGCTAACACAAGGGTGACAAGTACTCGCCTTGAACTCGACAACAAATATCGTGAGGCAAAAGGAATGTTGCATATGCCACATTGTCAAGGTTCATCAAACGACTTTACGCCCACATGGGAGTTGGCACGTTCTGCTAGGAGCCGCTACCAACTATCGACTCTGGTCGTGTCAATGTGTACATGAACCTATAGGGTCGCACACTTAAGGGGCTACAGCCCATTCGGATTGGATCTGAGTGGAAAATGGATGTGGACTCCTAGTGGGCTCAAGTATTGAGCCCACCTCGGAGGTCTATATAAAGGGGAGTGGGCGCACCACTTAGGGTTGATGGGATTGAACCCTGGTTAGCCACCGCCACTCCCCACGCCCATGCCGCGTGACCGGACCTAGCAGTCCGCCGCTTGACGCTGCTCCTCGTACGTGTGGATACCTTGGAGGCATCGCATCTACGGTGCTTGGACGAACCGTTCGAGGGAACCGCGAGGTGCCGGTCGTGGGAGATCACCTTTCACGGGTCTTCACTGTTCGTGGGAGATCGGCAATGTGAGGGGGAGACGGCCCGGGAGATCGGCTACACGCATCACCAACTCTACTTCCGCTGCGGTGACTGCGCGTCTAGTGGTAAACCCGATCCCATGATCTATTTCCAGCAGCATGATCTTGGGTGTGCGGTAGAAAATTTTATTTGGCGCTAGCGTAGTGTACCGCGTGTTCCAACAGTCTTCACCAAGCTATTTGGTTCTATTTCCTCAACCCTTTCATCTCCTCATTAGTGTGTTGTTGTTCTTGATCGTTACTGTTTGAAGACTTTGACTGAAGAATTTCTCTATTTCCTCAATCCTATTTCTTCAGTCAGTTTGTCTTCAGCCTGCTAATCCTGTGTTTACGCTTTCTGTACTCTGTGCTTGTTTTCATTTCATCATGATGAATGTGCTTCTGTCCTGTTGTGCTTGCATCTGAGTACTTACTCCGCTCCAAGTCGTTCATGACTTAGGAATTTCCTCATTGTGAAATTCCTCAGTGATGAATTTGTAAAAATCGCCTATTCACCCCCCCCCCTCTAGTCGACTTAACACACTTTCAGTTCCTCTAGCCCACCAAGCTGGAGATGATGGGGCAATTCTGGAGATGAATATTCCTCATCTGATACCTGAGGAGATGGAGCACCTGGGGCAAGATTTGGGCCCCCAATTAGAATTGGTTGTTGTCATTCCCAATCCAAATAGAGCCATGGACACTGCTCTTTGTCAAAATGTTAGCTCTCCCCAGGAAGAGGTGGACAGTAACTTTTTCAACTTAAGTCTCATGACAGCTGAGCTTCTCTCCCCAGCTTCACAATCTAAGAAGGAATCTCTACCAAATATTCAGACTAGTATGGCTATCTCTATGGATAAAGTGGCTCCGCCTACTTAAGAGAAAGTGGTGGAGGAAGGTGCTCTGATAGTCTCTCCATCTGAAGAGTTAAGGGATCTTGTTGAGGCTTCTGTTCTGGAAGAAGAACTCTTGCTCTGCTTTGATGTAGAACTAGCTACTGTTCAAGCGGCTTCACCTCATGGGGCTTCAGGTTCAGAACAAAGCTCCTCTTCTATTTATGAATCTTCCTCTAGCTCCCTTCCTCCCCCTGGTTTTGAAGAAAAAGGGAAATACCTAGATCAGCAAATTACTTCCTCTCATGAAGTTAATGAACCTGTCTTGCAACTAATGGTTTCAGGAGACCCAACTCTTGGAACTGAGGACATGGAAGCTCTGGGATCACAAGGATTGAGCATGTGGAAGTCCCACTTTGCACCTTCAGAACCCAATTGCAAGGTAACAAATGTGCCTTTTGATTGGGTAAACTTTATCAAAATGGCCTTATTGTCTCCAGAGAGATTTGATTGGGCCAAGGATTTCCTTTCTTCACAAATGTGGAATATCATAGTTATGGGGACAGAAAATAAAGTTCTAATACCTTTTGTTGTACCTGAGAAATGCCCTTCAGTTTCTATGCCAAGTTGTCTTATCACCACTGCTCTACACGGAAATAGCTCACATACTAGCACTGTGAATTTTTCTACTCCTCAAAGTAACAGCATGACTCATTCTAAGCAGGAGGAGGGAGGAAACCTGGCATCCACAACCAGTGCTCTGCATGTGAACAAGAAAAGGAAAGGAAAAGGGCCACTGGTGGAAACAGAGGTAAGGAGGAGTTTAAGAATTCATGATCTGCAAAAAGGATTTAAGATAGGCACATGTAAATAAAAATTGCATATCATGTAATCCTGATCCTCCTATTATTGATGGGAAAATTGTCAAGAATCTAAACATGTCCTTCAGCAAGGTGCCACAGAAGGATACCATTGAAGAGATCCTAAAGAGCAATCCCAAGAAAAGAAAGGAGTCCAAGGAGCCTAGCAAGGAGAAGGAAGATGAAGGAAGAAGGAAGTGAACTGGAAGGCTATGGAACAACTAGTCAAACATACACTGTGAAATCATGTCAAAAGTGGATGTAATATTTTGTGTCTCTTGTGGGAAGTTAATAAGTTTAGACCTATATGATGGTGCTGGGCTCTGTGAACCTCTTAAGTGTCAAATTTCTTTTGGGATTGGACCTTTGGCATGTAAAACTGATTGCTCCTTTAATTTTGGTACTCTGTTGTCCTATTTCCAAGTAAGTGAGGCCAAGATCAACCAAGTATACTGGTTAAATAAATGTATGCAATGAATAGGCAATGGAATATCCTAAATTGGAATATCAGAGGGATGGGAGATAAAGATAAATGGTTGGCCCTTAATAAAAAGATTGAATAATCACAATGTTACATTGAATGTCTACAAGAGACAAAGAGACAATCAATAGATTCTGCCTTTCTTAGAAATGCAATGCCCAAAAGATTAAATAAATTTGAATATGTGCCTTCTGTGGGAGCATCAGGTAGATTGTTGGTGACTTGGAATGACAAGATTTTTGAAGGGCATATGATGTTTCAGAATTCTTTTGCACTGTTAATAGAGTTTACCACAAACTGTAATGGGAATAAATGGATCCTAACCAACATTTATGGACCATGTCACACTGAGAAAAGAACTGAATTCCTGGAATGGTTTCAAAATATTGATATGCCCTCTGACTGGGACTGGATGGTGGTTGGGGATTTTAACTACATTAGATATCCCAACAACAGAAGTAGACCAGGGAGATATACAGGATATGATGAACTTCAATGCTGCAATCAATAATCTGGGACTGGTGGAAATCCTTCTTAAAGGTAGGAGCTTTACCTGGAGCAACATGCAACAAGCCCCAGTCTTGGAAAAATTGGACTGGTGCTTTTCCACAGAATCTTGGACACTCAACTACCCAAATACTAGTGCCTAATGTTCGGCTAAATCAATTTCTGATCATGTCCCATGTGTTATCCAAATTGGAACAAGTATCCCCAGAGCAACTATTTTCAGATTTGAAAATTTATAGTTAAAAGTCCCAGGATTCCAAGAATGCATGGCACATGGACACACTGAAAGAAACATATGTATACTTACATGTCCATATTATAGCAAAAGACTCCTTGCAAACAAAAAATAATTAAGTACAGACATCCGTGAGAATAGATATTGTTGATAGATGAACATTCATGAAGTAAGAACAATAGTTAGTTAGTGTATCAAAGATTGGTTAGAATTGTTTTGACATGGAAGAGGGCACAACAAAAGTAGAAGAAGAACAAAAGAAACAGGCATCACTACCACCTTAGAGGTTGTAATAAATGTAGCTTGGACCCTTATTTGTCCATGATCCTCTCCACTCTTTCAAGGCAAACAAAATGGGAGTCAGGCGACAATATGAACATTAACAACTTATTTGTCCAACTGTTTCATTAAAAGGGTAGACAGGTGCATGTAGCTCCCGCTTGTGTAGGGTCCAGAGAAGGGTCCGACCACTTTGGGTCTTTTACACAACATTTCCCTACGTTTCTGCAAGAGCATGTTTACAGGACTTGAACCTGTGACCTCATGCTCATGGTCGTAAGGCAGCAACTTTACCATTGCGTCAGGGCTCCCCTTCAAATTGTTTCATTACCCAAATTAAATTCCAAAACTAGGGCCTCACCATCTCTGCCATGTCGATGTCCTAACATGCAAGTACGTAAATAGCTTAGTGTACAATAACTATACATTCAATGACAAATAGTGACAAAAATATGTGTAGTCCTGCAAGTAAATCACGGAAACTATAGTTTCCAACCTCCACTAGTTGATGAACAACTAACCGGTTGCTAAGATAATGTGTACGCTTTGAGATCGAGCAAGATGGTGGGTAGAAAGCACAAGTGCTCCGTGGGCAATTTTGGTAATTAATGTCAACATATCTCTTGTTGGACTAATATTTTCATCTAGTATATTTCAGATGAGTTCAATAGTGGAGTGGCTTGGACAAGAGGATCTGGAACCCCTTCAAGATGCTAAGGAAAAAACATTGGCTCAAGCTCAAGACTCTACATTTTCATTTTAGTGATCCAAGATCACATTGAGTCCATAGGAAAAGCCAATACTATTAAAAGGGGGTGAGGTGTTGCGTAATGGCTTGCTTGCTCAAAGTGCTTACTGATATGCTCCAAAGTCCTCAACCACTTTCTCATATCCACATATGTCCCAAACCAAAAGTCAAACTCGGCCCCACCGATTTGATCTATCCAGCGCCACCGAGTTCACTTGACATAGCCACCGCGAGAAACCCTAATCAATTCGGTCTCACCGATGGGATCTCGGTCTCACCGAGATGGGCTTGCAAACTCTCTGTTGTCTATTGAAATTATTTCGGTCACACCGAGATCTGCAGTCGGTCCCACCGAGTTTACTTGACCAACTCTCTGTTTTGCTTATTACCAAAAATTGGTCCCACCGAGTTTGTGTAATCGGTCAAACCGAGTTGAGGTTTTACCCTAACCCTAGCACATCGGTCCCACCGAGTTGACCATATCGGTCCCACCGAAAACTCTAATGTTCACATTTTGAACCATATCGGTCTGACCGAGTTTCTCGATTCGGTCCCATCGAATTTGGTGAATTGTGTGTAATGGCTAGTTTTTGTGTGGAGGCTATATATACCCCTCCACCCATCCTCCATTCATGGAGAGAGCCATCAGAATGTGCCTACACTTCTACCATTCATTTTCTGAGAGAGAACCACCTACTCATGTGTTGATACCAATATATTCCAATCCAACCACAAGAATCTTGATCTCTAGCCTTCCCCAAGTTGCTTTCCACACAAATCATCTTTCCACCAAATCCAAATCTATGACAGAGAGTTGAGTGTTGGGGAGACTATCATTTGAAGCACAAGAGCAAGGAGTTCATCATCAACACACCATCTATTACCTTTTGGAGAGTGGTGTCTCCTAGATTGGTTAGGTATCACTTGGGAGCCTCCGTCAAGATTGTGGAGTTGAATCAAGGAGTTTGTAAGGGCAATGAGATCACCTAATTCGTGAAGATCTACCCAAGTGAGGCAAGTCCTTTGTGGGCGATAACCATGATGGGATAGACATGGTTGCTTCTTTGTGGACCCTTCGTGGGTGGAGCCCTCCGTGGACTCACGCAACTGTTACCCTTCGTGGGATGAAGTGTCCATCAACGTGGATGTACGATAGCACCACCTATTGGAACCACGCCAAAAATCTTCGTGTCTCCAATTGCATTTGCACACTCCAATCTCATCCCTTTACTTTCTTGCAACTTGCATGCTTTACTTTTTGCTGCTCATATACTCTTGCCATGCTTGCTTGAAATGTATTGTGAATGTTTAAACTTGTGCTAAAACTATACCTTAACTTAAAGAAATTAAAAACTGCTACTTTTCTTTGTTGAGGGTCTAATCACCCCCTCTAGACACCTCTTCTCGATCCTATAATTGGTATTAGAGCATTGGTCTCCATTGCTTTGGTTTAATCACTATTGGAGGAAGATGGATGAGTCTATGTTGGGGAGTCTTACACGTAGAGTGCCTATACTTGATGGAGAGTTCTTTCATGATTGGAAAAATGAGATGCTTGAGATTTTTAGTGAATATCACTTGAACAAGTACATTACTATCCCTTGTGCCCCCCTTGTTGATCCTTCACATCCTACTCCCAATGAGTCTCTTGACATGATTTGCAACCTTAGAACTGCCAATATTATTACTACAAGTTTGCCTAGAAATTTGTTTAGGTGCTTGCCTGCTCTTGATTGTGCCTACACTATATGGAGATTTCTTGAGGAACGATTCCCAAACTATTCCTTGCAAAACTTAGATGAGATTCTTCATAAGTCTATTGCTTTGAGTAAGATGAATCCCAATGATCCTAAGTTTGGTGATTGTTTATTTGAGCTTAGCAACCTCATGCGTGCCAAAGGAAATGTTAGAATCATTAGCAATATCATCTCCGAAGCCATTAGAATTCATAAAGATGAACATTGTAATGATCACTTATCTAATGGATCACTCTCTCTAGGATTGATCAATCACAAGACGATGTTGCACATGGATACTATGATGAGGATGATGATAGTGACTTTGATCTCGATGAGTCTATGAGACACTTTGGTCTTATGGCTAATATTCGTGGCTACATGGCTGGAGGAAAGGAATGGGTTCTTGATAGTGGATGTACCAATCACATGAACGGAGACAAAGATATGTTTCGTGAGCTTGCTGAAAACGACGGCCCTCGAAAGTATGTCACTTTTGGTGACAACTCAAAGGGTAAGGTGGTTGGCCTTGGTAAGGTGGCCATTTCACATGATAGCTCCATACAAAATGTTATGCTCACTGAATCTGTTGGCTATAATTTACTTTCCGTATCTTGACTAGCTGACTTTGGCTTCAATGTCCTATTTACTGAAGTAGATTGCCAAGTGTTTCAAAGAGATAATCATAATATGGTCTTTACTGGTATACGTAGAGGTGATCTATACATTGTTGATTTCACTAAAAAGGCTCAACCTAGAACTTCCTTAATTGATAAATCCTCTAAAGGTTGGTTGTGGCATAGAAGGTTAGGTCATGTGGGCATGCGAAATCTTGATAAGCTTATTAAAGGTGATCATATCCTTGGAGTAAAAGATGTTATATTTGAAAAGGCTCAACCTAGAACTTCCTTAATTGTTAAATCCTCTAAAGGTTGGTTGTCAAGCAGGAAAGCAAGTTGGAGGAAGTCACCCCGTGAAGAACATCATGACCACGAGAAGACTGCTCGAGCTACTTCATATGGATCACTTTGGTCCCAACGCCTATAAAAGTCCTGGTGGAAACTCTTTTGGTCTAATCATAGTCGATAATTTTTCAAGATTTACGTGGGTGTTCTTTCTTGATGATAAATCACAGGTATAAAAGATCTTCAAGAGCTTAGCTAGGAAGGCCCAAAATCAATTTGAAGTGAAGATCAAGAAGGTTCCTAGAGACAACGGATCGGAGTTCAAGAATGCAAATGTGGATACCTTTCTTGACTAAGTAGGGATTTCACACAAGTTCTCGGCTACGTACACGCCTCAACAAAATGGAGTTGTTGAGAGGAAGAACCGGACTCTTATTGAGATGGCGAGAACGATTCTTGATGAGTACAAGATGCTAAAACACTTTTGGGTGGAAGCGGTTGAGACAACTTTTCATGCAACAAAATCGTTTCTATCTTCACAAGCTACTCGTCAAGACGGCATATGAGCTTCTCACCTGTAACAAACCCCAAGTTGAATACTTTCGAGTATTCGGCTCAAAGTGTTACATTCTTGATAAGCATCATCGTTCTAAATTTTCTCCTAAATCTCATGAGGGTTTCCTACTTGGTTATGGCTCAAACTCTCACACTTACCGTGTCTACAATAATTTCACCCGAAAGGTTGAAGAGATGGTAGATGTGAAGTTTGATGAATCTACGGCTTGCAAGTAGAGCAATTGCCAATTGATGTAGGAGACAAAGATCCTTCGGGAGCAATCCAAGACTTGTCTATTGGCAAGATTCGTCCAACGGAGGTGAAGGAGAGTACCTCATCCGTCCAAGTGGAAGCTTCTACCTCACGACAAGGTGAACCAAGAGTTGACACAGAGGCATCCACAAGTGGGACACACCAAGATGAACCTCATCAACCTCCTTCTCCACCTCAACAAGAGAACGACAACGTCAACAACGAAGAAGGCCAAGAGGAAGAACAAGATGATGAAGAAGATGTTCCACCCCGACCCAAACAAAAGCTCTCACGAGTTCGAGCAAGAGTTTGATGAGACCATCACGTTGAACAAATCTTCAACGATATCCAAACCGGGAGAATCACTCGCTCTAAAACTCGTTTGGCAAATTTTTGTGAACATTATTCATTCATCTCTAGCATTGAACCTATGAAGGTTGAAGAAGCATTGGAAGATCCGGATTGGATAAATGCCATGCATGAAGAGCTACACAACTTTGAGAGGAACCAAGTGTGGACATTGGTTGAGAACCCCGACAACAACCACAACATTATCGGTACCAAATGGGTGTTTCGCAGCAAGCAAAACGGAGATGGACAAGTCGTCTGCAACAAAGCACGTCTCGTCGCCCAAGGCTACACTCAAGTCGAAGGTATGGACTATGGTGAGACATATGTCCCCGTTGCTAGACTTGAGTCCATCCGCATCTTACTTGCCTATGCAAATCACCATAATATTACCTTGTACCAAATGGACATTAAAAGTGCTTTTCTAAATGGTGAAATTGAGGAGGAATTTTATGTTAAACAACCTCCCAGCTTTGTTAATCCTAAGAAACCCGACCATGTTTGCAAACTTCACAAAGCACTTTATGGTCTTAAAAAAGCTCCCAGAGCGTGGTATAAATGCTTAACCAAGTTCCTTATTGAAAAAGGCTTTGAGATTGGAAAAATTGATTCCACTATTTTTACTAAAAGGATTAATGGTGAATTATTTGTGTGCCAAATTTATGTTCATGATATCATATTTGGTTCGACTAACCCTCATTTTAGTGAAAAGTTTGGAAAGCTAATGTCGGAGAAGTTTGAGATGTCTATGATGAGTGAACTCAAGTTCTTTCTTGGGTTGCAAATGAAGAAAACTAAGGAGGGTACCTTAGTTTGGCAAAAAAAAAGTATACCAAGGACTTACTCAAGAAGTTCAACATGCAAGAATGCAAAGGTATGAATACACCCATGCCTACTAGTGGACATCTTGACTTGACTAAGGATGGCAAACCGGTTGACCAAAAGGTTTATCGCTCTATGATTGGTTCATTGTTATATCTATGTACCTCCCGTCCCGATATTATGCTAAGTGTGTGCATGTGTGCACGATATCAAGTGGCCCCCAAAGAATGTCATCTTAAGGCTGTGAAAAGGATAGTGAGATACTTAATTCATACACCAAATTTTGGCATTTGGTATCCTAAGAGGTCCTCTTTTGATCTTGTTGGCTACTCCGATTCGGACTATGCCGGTGACAAGGTTGATAGAAAGTCCACTTCAGGTACTTGTCAATTTCTTGGTAGAACTCTTGTGTCTTGGTCCTCCAAGAAACAAAATAGATTGCCGCCAAAGCAGAATACATTGCCGCCGGTTCATGTTGTGCTCAATTACTTTGGATGACCCAAACTCTTAAAGATTATGGGATCTGTGTGAAACATGTTCCATTACTTTGTGAAAATGAAAGTGCTATTGAGATTGCTCAAAATCCGTTGCAATACTCTCGACCTAAGCATATTGAAGTTTTTCATCATTTCATTCGAGATCATGTTGCTAAAGGAGACATTGATCTTAAGCATGTTCGTACCGATAAGCAATTGGCGGATATTTTCACCAAACCGCTTGATGAGAAAGTATTTTGCCATTTGAGAGGTGAATTGAACATCATTGATGCTTCAAACTTGGAGTAGAAACTCCATGTGGATACATTCAAGGCATGAGCCATTGACTAATCTTTGATATCTCTCTTATGATGATG
This sequence comes from Triticum dicoccoides, assembly GCF_002162155.2. Taxonomy (NCBI): domain Eukaryota; kingdom Viridiplantae; phylum Streptophyta; class Magnoliopsida; order Poales; family Poaceae; genus Triticum; species Triticum dicoccoides. The sequence continues at coordinate 391,666,485 of NC_041390.1, read as the reverse complement.
ATCATATGTCTAGGATCTACTTGCACCCTTGCATGCTATCTAAACCTTGTAGGTAATTGGATGAATCTAAATCTATGAGATTGCAAATCACTCACATCTTGAGCAATCTCTACTTCACCAAGTCTCTACAATATGGTGGTTGAAGACAAGGAAGCATGAAACCTTTCAACATATCATTTGACAAACTCTATATATCAAACTTCATTTGGTATCAAATTTCATGATTGTCACTTCAGATACACAAGTGCTCTTTCTTGCAAGACTAACCCATGTAGGTAGATGAACTCAAACTACAAGTGGTGCTCCCAACTCATTGATGAGTTACATCAACCTTGAGCATCCTACACAAGTTCAACTACATGATCAAGATCAACACCACCACCCAAGGTATGTTATTCCATCTTAGAGAAGCTTTACCCCAAGTCATGGGTCAAAGTAGCTCAACAAGATGAGAATACATAAAAATGCTTAAACGGAAAATGGCAACCCCATTTTGAGCTTAAATGATGAGTATGACCTACGATCAAGTGTTCTCACTTGACTCCTCAGTCAATATACTCTAACATAGGTGACTTTGTCTCCGACCAACTCTAGATGAAGTTCTCTAGTGTTTTCCTGTGCTCTTGCATTTGGCTCTTGCATGTTCATTTCCCTTTTTCCTTTATTCAAAAAAAACTTCATCTAGATTTATTTTCTGTTTCTCTGTTTTGTTCTTCATTCCCTACATCCAATTCATTGCAAATCCTTCAGTTAATTCCTTGCAAATCTTTGTGAGATCTTTATTCCCTAAGTGAGCTGAGATGACAACTGTTTTCTCTCTGTTGAACTCGGACTCACCGGCTTGTTTCTTTCGGCCTAACCGAACCACCTCGGTGCCACCGAAGAAAACAACTCGGTGTTCCCAATTTCAGCGCTGAGAAAACACTTTGCCATTTGCATCCTGCATATTTTTCCAGCTCCCCTCAATGATTCTTGTCCTCTACCTGCATCACATTCTATATGCTGCTTTGTTATGTGACTCAAGGACCAAACCTATTCAACTCACACTCCAGAAGATCCCTTCTTGGAAATTGATGTCAAAGGGGGGGAGAGAGATCACATCAAAGCTTAATCACATCAAAGGGAGAGAGAGACCCTATGGGAAGGAAAGTTTTCTTAGTCTTCCCAGATGCTTGGTATTCAAAGAGGAGAGAAGTCACATGTCTTTAAGAGGGGAAAGACATGTTAGTATGTGTTATGATTGTTTTGCTCTGATTTTATTTTACCCTATCTTCTTCCATTATCCAATATAAGATTCAGGGTGTGAAAGACATCTAAGGGAAGGAAATCTTCGAATTCGTTGCATATCTTTACTCTTTGGGGACATGTCTATATCAAATAGAGTACCTAGTACTCACTCTCTACATGTCATCCCAATCTTGGTACTCTTGGTTTTCGGTTTTTGCATTGCTTAGTAGGTGTTCTTGTGTTATCTAACCCTATTTTCTCAAGTTCACCTTCTCCAAAGCCAGCTCAAGACCACAAGGTAAGTATATGCATCACATCCACGTGCATGATGATTTGTTGCTACTGTACATACTGTTTGCAAGAAGAAATCATGAACATGGAGGTACATTTCCTATGTTCACATCATTTGCTCTGATGCATCTAGGAAAGATACATGTAACTCATTGCTTGCTCTGTCATGGTTATGCATTCACATGCTCTTATATTCATAATCACATGATTGCATACATGTAGGGGGAGCCTATGTATGTTACATGTCTTTCCAAAGCTTTACATGTTACTCTTCATATCTTTATCTAAACCTTTGATGTATGTTGTCATCAATTACCAAAAAGGGGGAGATTGAAAGCACAAGTGCTCCCTGGGTGATTTTGGTAATTAATGTCAACATATCTCTTGTTGGACTAATATTTTCATCTAGTATATTTCAGATGAGTTCAACAGTGGAGTGGCTTGGACAAGAGGATGTGGAACCCCTTCAAGATGCTAAGGACAAAGATTGGCTCAAGCTCAATATTCTACATTTTCATTTTAGTGATCCAAGATCACATTGAGTCCATAGGAAAAGCCAATACTATTAAAAGGGGATGAGGTGTTGCTTAATGGCTTGCTTGCTCAAACTGTTGAGGAACACAATATTTCAAAAAAAATCCTATGATCACGCAAGATCTATCTAGGTGATGCATAGTAATGAGCGGGGAGAGTGTGTCCACGTACCCTCATAGACCAAAAGCGGAAGCGTTTAGTAACGCGGTTGATGTAGTCAAATGTCTTCGCGATCCAACCGATCCAAGAACCGAACGTACGGTACCTCCACGTTCAGCACACGTTAAGCTCGATGGCGTCCCTCGATCTCTTGATCCAGTTGAGGACGAGGGAGAGTTTCGTCAACATGACGGCGTGTCAACGGTGATGATGAAGTTACCGGCGCAGGGCTTCGCCTAAGAACTACGATGATATGAGCGAGGTGTGTAACTGTGGAGGGGGCACCGCACACGGCTAAGAGAAGACTTGGTGTGTTCTAGGGTGCCCGCATGCCCCCGTATATAAAGGAGGGGAGGGGGAGGCCGGCTGGCCCCTGTAGGGCGCGCCAGGAGAAGGGAGTCCTACTAGGACTCCAAGTCCTAGTAGGATTCCACCTCGAGGAAGGGGGGACAAGGAACGGAGAGGGAGAGGGGAAGGAAAGGGGGGCGCCCCCTTCCCCTAGTCCAATTCGGACCCAAGGGGGGGGCACGCGGCCAGCCCCTTGCGGCCCTCCTCTCTCTCCACTAAGGCCCATGAAGGCCCATTAGTTCCCCCGGGGGGTTCCGATAACCCTCCGGCACTCCATAATTATCCGGTACCTCTCGGAACTCATCCGGTGTCGGAATAACATCGTCCAATATATCAGTCTTTATGTCTCGACCATTTTGAGACTCCTCGTCATGTCCGTGATCTCATCCGGGACTCTGAACAAACTTCATTCATCAAATCACATAACTCATAATACAAATCATCATCAAACATTAAGTGTGCAGACCCTACGGGTTCGAGAACTATGTAGACATGACCGAGACACATCTCCGGTCAATAACCAATAGCGGAACCTAGATGCTCATATTGGCTCCTACATATTCTACAAAGATCTTTATCAGTCAAACCGCATAACAACATACGTTGTTCTGTTTGTCATCGGTATGTTACTTGCCCGAGATTCGATCGTCGGTATCATCATACCAACTTCAATCTCGTTAATGTAAAGGCTCTTTACTCGTTCTGTAATGCATCATCTTGTGACTAACTCATTAGACACATTGCTTGCAAGGCTCATAGTGATGTGCATTGCCGAGAGGGCCCAGAGATACCTCTCCGATACACGGACTGACAAGTCCTAATCTTGATCTATGACAACTCAACATACACCATTGGAGACACCTGTAGAGCATATTTATAATCACCCAGTTACAGTGTGACGTTTGATAGCACACAAGGTGTTCCTCCGGTATTCGGGAGTTGCATAATCGCATAGTCAGAGGAACATGTATAAGTCATGATGAAAGCAATAGCAATAAAACTAAACGATCATTATTCTAGGCTAACAGATGGGTCTTATCCACCACATCATTCTCTAATGATGTGATCCTGTTTATCAAATGAAAACACATGTCTATGGTCAGGAAACTTAACCATCTTTGATTAATGAGCTAGTCTAGTAGAGGCATACTAGGGACACTCTGTTTGTCTATGTATTCACACATGTACTAAGTTTCCGGTTCATAAAATTCTAGCATGAATAATAAACATTTATCATGATGTAAGGAAATATAAATAACAACTTAATTATTGCCTCTAGGGCATATTTCCTTTAGTCTCCCACTTGCACTAGAGTCAATAATCTAGTTCACATCGCCATGTGATTTAACACTAATAGTTCGCATATTTATGTGATTAACACCCATAGTTCACATCTCCATGGGATAAACACCCAAAGGGTTTACTAGAGTCAATAATCTAGTTCACATCACTATGTGATTAACACCCAAAGAGTACTAATGCTTGTGAGAGAAGTTTAGTCAATAGGTCTGCCACATTCAGATCCATATGTATTTTGCAAATTTCTATGTCTATAATGCTCTGCACTTTCAATATGTATCCAGATTGAGACTCGGAGTCATCCAGATTGGTGTCGAAGCTTGCATCGACGTAACTCTTTACGATGAACTCTTTATCACCTCGATAACCTAGAAATATCTCATTAGTCTTCTAAGGATAATTTTGACTGATGTCCAGTGATCTACTCCTGGATCACTATTGTATCCTTTTGTCAAACTCATGGCAAGGTACACAATAGGTCTGGTACACAACTTAGTGTACTTTATAGAACCTATGGCTGAGGCATAGGAAATGACTTTCATTCTCTTTCTATTTTTTACCGTGGTCGGGTTTTGAGTCTTACTCAGCTTTACACCTTGCAATATAGGCAAGAACTCCTTTCTTTGACTTGTTCCATTTTGAACTACTTCAAAATCTTGTCAAGGTATGTACTCATTGAAAAATCTTATCAAGCGTCTTGATCTATCTCTATAGATCTTCATGCTTAATATGTAAGCAGCTTCACCGAGGACTTTCTTTGAAAACTCCTTTCAAACACTCCTTTATGCTTTTCAGCAAATTCTACATCATTTCTGACCAACAATATGTCATTCACATATACTTATCAGAAAGGCTGTAGTGCTCCCACTCACTTTCTTGTAAATACAGGCTTCTCCAAAAGTCTGTATAAAACTATATTCTTTGATGAACTCATCAAAGCGTATATTCCAACTCAAAGATGCTTGCACCAGTCCATAGATGGATCACTGGAGCTTGCACACTTTGTTAGCACCTTTAGGATCGACAAAACCTTTTGGTTGTATCATATACAAATCTTCTTTAATAAATCCATTAAGGAATGTAGTTTTGACATCCATTTGCCAGATTTCATAAAATGCGGCAATTGCTAACATGATTCGGACAGACTTAAGCATTGATATGAGTGAGAAAAACTCATCGTATTCAACACCTTGAACTTGTCGAAAACCTTTTTTGACAATTCGAGCTTTGTAGATAGTAACACTACTATCAGTGTCCGTCTTCCTCTTGAAGATCCATTTATTCTCAATGGCTCGCCGATCATCGGGCAAGTCAATCAAAGTCCACACTTTGTTCTCATACATGGATTCTATCTCAGATTTCATGGCCTCAAGCCATTTCACGGAATCTGGGCTCATCATCGCTTCCTCATGGTTCGTAGGTTCGTCATGGTCAAGTAACATGACCTCCAAATAGGATTATTGTACCACTCTGGTGCAGATCTTACTCTAGTTGAACTACGAGGTTCGGTAGTAACTTGATCAGAAGTTTCATGATCATCATCATTAGCTTCGTCACTAATTGGTTTGGGAATCACTGGAACTGATTTCTGTGATGAATTACTTTCCAATTCGGGAGAAGGTACAATTACCTCATAAAGTTCTATTTTCCTCCCACTCACTTCTTTCGAGAGAAACTCCTTCTCTAGAAAGGATCCATTCTTAGCAACAAATATCCTGCCTTCGGATCTGTGATAGAAGGTGTACACAACAGTCTCCTTTGGGTATCCTATGAAGACACGTTTCTCCGATTTGGGTTCGAGCTTATCAGGTTGAAGCTTTTTCACATAAGCATCGCAACCCAAAACTTTAAGAATCAACAAGTTGGGTTTCTTGCCAAACCACAGTTCATATGGTGTCATCTCAATGGATTTAGATGGTTCCCTATTTAAGGTGAATGCAGCCGTCTCTAAAGCATAACCCCAAAACGATAGCGGTAAATCAGTAAGAGACATCATAGATCGCACCATATCTAATAAAGTGTGGTTACGACGTTTGGACACACCATTACGCTGTGGTGTTCGAGGTGGCGTGAGTTGCGAAACTATTTCGCATTGTTTCAAATGAAGACCAAACTCATAACTCCAATATTCTCCTCCACGATCAGATCGTAGAAACTTTATTTTCTTGTTACGATGATTTTCCACTTCACTCTGAAATTCTTTGAACTTCTCAAATGTTTCAGACGTATGTTTCATTAAGTAGATATACCCATATCTGCTCAAATCATCTGTGAAGGTCAGAAAATAATGATTTTTTTCGCCGCGAGCCTCAACACTCATCGGACCGCATACATTAGTATGTATTATTTCCAACAAGTCAGTTGCTCGCTCCATTGTTCCGGAGAACAGAGTCTTAGTCATCTTACCCATGAGGCATGGTTCGCAAGCATCAAGTGATTCATAATCAAGTGATTCCAAAAGTCCATCAGCATGGAGTTTCTTCATGCGCTTTACACCAATATGACCTAAATGGCAGTGCCACAAATAAGTTGTAATATCATTATTAAACTTGTATCTTTTGGCTTCAATACTATGAATATGTGTATCACTGCTGTCGAGATTCGACAAAAATAGACCACTCATCAAGGGTGCATGACCATAAGAGATATTACTCATATAAATAGAACAACCATTGTTCTCTGATTTAAATGAATAACCGTCTCGCATCAAACAAGATCTAGATATAATGTTCATGCTTAACGTTGGCACCAAATAACAGTTATTTAGGTCTAAAACTAATCCTGAAGGTAGATTTAGAGGTAGCCTGTCAACGGCGATCACATCGACTTTGGAACCATTTCCCACGCGCATCGTCACCTCATCCTTAGCCAATCTTCGTTTAATCCGTAGCCCCTATTTCAAGTTGCAAATATGAGCAACATAACTAGTATCAAATACCCAGGCACTACTATGAGCATTAGTAAGGTACACATCAATAACATGTATATCAAATATACCTTTCACTTTGCCATCCTTCTTATCCGCCAAATACTTGGGGAAGTTCCACTTCCAGTGACCAGTCCCTTTGCAGTAGAAGCACTCAGTCTCAGGCTTAGGTCCAGACTTGGGCTTCTTCACTTGAGCAGCAACTTGCTTGCCGTTATTCTTGAAGTTCCCCTTCTTCCCTTTGCCCTTCTTCTTGAAACTATTGGTCTTGTTAACCATCAACACTTGATGCTCCTTCTTGATTTCTACCTCCGCAGCCTTTAGCATCGGGAAGAGCTCGGGAATTGTCTTATCCATCCCTTGCATATTATAGTTCATCGCGAAGCTTTTGTAGATTGGTGGCAGTGATTGAAGAAATCTGTCAATGACACTATCATCAGGAAGATTAACTCCCAGTTGAGTCAAGTGGTTGTGGTACCCAGACATTCTGAGTATATGTTCACTGACAGAATTATTCTCCTCCATCTTGCAGCTATAGAACTTATTGGAGACTTGATATCTCTCAATCTGGGCATTTCCTTGAAATATTACCTTCAACTCCTGGAACATCTCATATGCTCCATGACGTTCAAAACATCGTTGAAGTGCCGGTTCTAAGTCGTAAAGCATGGCATACTGAACTATCGAGTAGTCATCAGCTTTGCTCTGCCAGATGTTCATAACGTCCGGAGTTGCTCCTGCAGCGGGTCTTGCACCTAGTGGTGCTTCCAGGACGTAATTCTTCTGTGCAGCAATGAGGATAATCCACAAGTTACGGACCCAGTCCATGTAGTTGCTACCATCATCTTTCAACTTAGCTTTCTCTAGGAATGCACTAAAATTCAAGGGAACGGTAGCACGGGCCATTGATCTACAACAACATAGACATGCAAAATACTATCAGGTACTAAGTTCATGATAAATTTAAGTTCAATTAATCATATTACTTAAGAATTCCCACTTAGATAGACATCTCTCTAGTCATCTAAATGATCACGTGATCCATATCAACTAAACCATGTCCGATCATCACGTGAGATGGAGTAGTTTTCAATGGTGAACAACACTATGTTGATCATATCTACTATATGATTCATGTTTGAACTTTCGGTCTTAGTGTTCCGAGGCCATATCTGCATATGCTAGGATCGTCAAGTTTAACCCGAGCATTTTGTGTGTGCAAAACTGGCTTGCACCCGTTGTATGTGAACATAGAGCTTATCACACCCGATCATCACTGTTAGATTTTAGGTTCCGGCAAAACCATTGAGGTTCGAACACTTGGGTGTGCACAAAGATCTCTCCTCCCTCTAGCTCACGCCCTCACTGCAATCTCAAGGCCTAGCGCGTTGAACTCGCAGAACAAAGGGACACAAGATTTATACTGGTTCGGGCCACCAATGTGGTGTAATACCATACTCCAGTGTGGTATGGTGGATTGCCTCTTGGGCTGGGGATGAAGAGTTACAAGGGAAGAACAGCCTCCTGAGGAGAGGTGCTCTTGTGCTTGGTGAGTTGATGCGGTCGAGGATTCCTCTCGTTCAGCCGATGCCCGGCTACGGTGGTGGCTAGCCCTATTTATAGAGGCCCGGGTCCTCTTCCCAAATATTAGGCGGGAAGGGATCCCACAACGGCCAATTTGAAGGGGGCAGCTAGTACAAGCTATCCTGACAAAAGCTGGTCTTCGCCCGCCAAAGGCTCTGGTGATGACGCCGTCCTGGGCTTCATGGTTACCTCCGTCCTGTCGTCCTGCTGGTCTTGGTCTCGTTGCACCGATATGGAAACCTTTGGTTGATGCCTCAGGACTCCGCTCCTGCGCTTGCTTCTTTAGCACCAAAGGGGAAACGAGGACACTACACGCACTGGCGCCTGCCTGGCCTTGGTCGTCATGGCTTGCGTCACAGGAACCTCGTGAGGTGCCCCTTGCCTTGATCTCTCCGCCCCTCGCGAACCAGCCTGGTGAGGCCGCCCCCGAGGAGGTCTTGCGTCGTCCGCCTCATGAGGCTTGGCCCCTCGCGAGGGTCTTGAGTGTTTGCTGGTGAAGATGGGCCGTACAGGGCCGCTGGTGGAGCCATGCCATGGGCCGCAGGCAAGCAAGTCTGGGGACCCCCGTTACCAGGACGCCACAGTAGCCCCCAGGCCCAAGGCGTGCTCGGACTTGGCTTCGAGGCGAAGCCAAGGGGAAAGTGTGGAGCGCCGCGGGCCCCAACAGCATGCGGCCTCGTTTGACGCGTGGCGATTGATTGGACGTGGGCGTCTCCGCTTCCCCATGCTGCCTCGGCAATTGCCTAACTTGACGAGTCCTTGCTGCATGCAGAAAAAGATCATTATTACCTTAGATCATGGAGGCCGGCGGTTGGCCTTCCCTTGGCTATAAATGGGAAGAGGGGAGCGGAGCCCCCATCACCCATCTCTTCATTTGCTCCTCCTGCTCCTTCTTCTTCCTTGCTTCATCGCTTGCTGCATCGACCATGGCGCCGATACGGAGGTTCTCAGCCATGGAGAAGGGAAAGACCCCCCCCCCCCTCGATGAGCCTAAGCTACTTCCGCCTAAGAAGAGACTGTCCCATCGTCGTGACATGGTTGTGAGGCCGGAGCTGTCGAGGCCCTGGTGCGAGCGGCCACCTCCGGGGTATCCGTTGCCTCTGTACGCCCGAGCCGAGGGCTCCGGAGGGAGAAGCGGCGAACGGTGCCGTCTACGCCGTGGCCGTGGTCACCGCGCCATGGTGACGCACGCCGTTGCCCTAGGAGCCCATGCCGCGGACTCCTCGCGTGAACTCATGCTGTGGGCGGCGATGCCTCCGCACACTTGGATTCGCTTCCCGTAGTTCTCCGTTGAGATGCCGCCGAGGGCCCCCCTCGAGCTTGGGCTGCAGCACGCCGACTGCGACGCCCCGGCAACCGGAGCGGAGGTCGAAGCCGTCTCCTCAGGCAAGATCTTCATGACCCGCGGCTGGGGCAAGGTCGCTCGAGTCTGTAGTGCAGAAGGCGCCCTCACCATCCACTTCGAGTACGACTGCGTCTCCATGATGTTCTTCAAGGTCTTCGACGAAGAAGGCCACTGCTTGGAGTGCTTCCCTGAAGGGGGTCGCCAGGACGGCGCAACGGCCAACGCCGAGCCTGCTGCTGGCCTCGCCAGCAGCTCCTCCAGCGGCAGTGGTGACTCATGGTGGTCCAGCGATTCTCCCGAGCTCAATGAGACTCCGGAGACAAGCAATGACAGCTACGTGCCCCCGAGCTCTCGCCGTGCTCGGAGCAAGGCCGCAGCGTCCGGCCACTGCCGTCGCTGATCTGGATGGGGTTGGCGCCGGCCTCTCGTAGCCCACTATTGAGGATGGCGCCGGCCGTGCTGGCGCATGTAGATAGGGTCCCTAAAACTCCCTTCTTTTGTTCCCTGCGAGGAATCAAGACGGACCCCGTGGGGGCGTGTAAAGGGTCTGTAATGTCTTTTGTTGATATTATCCTTATTAAGAAAATTTGCGAACGCATGTCCTGCTTGGGCTCGGTCTCCCATTTCCAACCCCGCGGCAGCTTGGTGCTCTACGCCGATAGGTCCCGGTCCTCAGGCAGGCTGCATCCGTCGCTGGTATGCCAGGTCGCGATGCCATGGTGAAGGCCAGGAGGTGAGCGGCACGAGGTCCAGTAAGAGCTCCTGAGGAGCGATGCTCAAGAGGTCCCCTTTAGCGTGCAAGCAGCTACCTAAAGGTGGGAAAGGGAGGCGACGCCGATGCAGCAGGGTTGCGAGAGGTGGGAATCTTATGCCATTGCATTGGCCGACCCGGGTGCGAAACTTATCTTGGTAGTCTGTAATTGTTTCCTTGTGTTGCACCAGACTCGTGTGCCGATGGCCGTAGTGCAGCCAGGTTAGGCCCGTGCGAGCCTCCCCCTCTTCTCCACTCTTCTATGTTCTCTACGTCCTTAGGTCCCGGCCCTCGAGCAAGCTCAGCCACTGCTGGTATGCCAGGTCGTGGTGCTGTGGTCAAGGCCAGGGGGTGAGGCTGGAGAGCCAGTAAGAGCTCCTGAGTCACGATGCTCAGGAGCCCCCCTTTTAACGCGCAAGCGAATCGCATGGGAGAAGAGGGAGCCCGTGGTACTGCCCGATGTTGTCCTAAGGAGGTTCCTGCATGTTAGCATGGGGAGGGACACAAATTGCCGCTATGATTGCCGGTCTGCCACTGGTCGCTCCGCAAGAAGGTGAAGGCACTGAGGGCCTGGTGAGGTGACGTGCGCGGGCGTGCCACGAGCCAGAGCTCGACCACTCAGGTTTGTCAGTGTTGCAGGGACGGACCCGAGCACAAGCGCCATGCCGGCATGAGTGGCTCCCGTGGTGGGTGATAATCAAGCAGGTAATGACCATAAATAACTCATGCATGGAAAGCAAACTAGCTTAGGTAAATTCAAGAACGATACATGCCACTGGGTCGGACCCGAGCGGCCTGGGGATGATGCAGCCCGAGGGGCGCCCCCAGCAGGGTAAGCTAAAGATGCAAGAGGATACATGCCGCGGGGACAGGCCCATACGACCTGGGAATAGTGTAGCCCGAGGGGCGCTCCCAGCTGAATGAACTTGGAAAATGTCACCTGGTTTTGTTATTGAAGGAGCGTTGGGGTAGCTGAAGGTACGCGCTGAAGAAGCCGCTCCTCACGAGCTGTCGAGACCCTGAGCCTCGGGAGGCTCTAGGGGCTCAGGTGACCTCCTGAGGACCGTCTCCATATCCACCAGGACCGTATGATGCCTGGCCCCCTGGGTTGCCATGATGCTCCGCACATTGTGCTGGAAAGCGGCTGCCATGCTCGGCAGGCCAAACGGCATGCGAACGTAGCTGTGAGGTGGACCCTCACACCGGCCAGCACGCGAAGGCCAGAAGCGCTCCTGAGATGCGGCCCTATTGAGTCATGGGATGTCAATGCAGACGCGCAGCTCGCCACCCTCGCCCGGGTGGGGAGGTACACCAGGTGGGCGGCGGTCGCCGCGTATCGCCCTTGCTTCCTGAAGCTCCCGAGTGGCCTTGATGATGAACTCCTGAGTGCCGGGCGCTCCACGCCCAGTGCCCTCTTGAGGGAAACATGCTGTGAAGCACGCCTCCACGTGGTGCCCGAGCACCTCCCTCATGATGTTGGACAGGTCTGAGGCCCTCCAGAAGAGAGCCCTCGAGCCCTGCCCGAGGAGGGCACCGGGTGCGCCTTCCTATGCGAGGGAGGGAGGCGCCCCAGGTGCGGGCGCCAATCCTGAGGTGGCACCACTAGAGGCGCCGCTCCCCCGAGGCCCAATGCTGAGTAGCTGCTTCTTCTTCTTGGGTTGGCCTCAGGAGGATACTGCGCACCTACGCTGTCAGGGTCTTCAATTTCTACGGCTTGGAAGGCGTGCTCGAGGGAGCACACCGCATCTCTTTCTTCGCAGGGAACTGTGATGATTCCGCCGCTTCTTGGCATCTTGAGGACGTTGTAGCCATGATGGGTCACTGCCATGAATTTGGCTAACGTTGGGTACCCGAGGATGGCGTTGTACGGCAGACGGATGTGGGTGACGTTGAATTCGACGAGCTCGGTGTGGTAGTTGTTGCGCTGACCGAAGGTAACAGGGAGACGAACTTGCCCTATCGGGGTGGTGGAGCCGTCAGTCACTCCTGAGAAAGGCTTGGTGGGCTGAAGCTGATCGTATGGCACTTGGAGGCTATCGAATGTCTCGATGGACAGGACACTGAGCCCTGCGCCGCCGTCGATGAGGGTCTTGGTGACTTGGACATTGGTGATGACGGGTGAACAGAGCATCGGGAGGACGCCGGCGGTCGCCATGCATTTGAGCTGGTCCACCGAGCTGAAGGTGATGGCGTACTTGGACCATCTAAGTGAGCGCGTGGCCTCGAGCTTGGGTAGGGCTGCTGTAACGCCCGAATAATCTTGCTACAGTAATCCCATGCTAATCATGCCACGTCATCCCGATTACTGTTGCTAAACGTCCGTTAGTTCAAACCGCGTCAAATTCAAATTTAAAATTAATGTCGGCAATAAAAGTTTTCGAAAATTGAAACAAAAATGTTCGGTGGTTGCCAAATATTACAAAGGTAATTATGGTGCAGCAAACACATTTTTATAAAATGTCTAAATAATTTAAAATGTTTTAAAACAGAAATGCAAATAGATAAAAACAAAACAGAAAAACTAAAACTAAAATTGGAAGAAAGGAGGGAGGAAGACCCCCCGGGCCAGCAGACCGAGCGGGCCGGACCATTCGCCCTCCAGGCCCAGCCGGCCGGCCCACTACCCCCCTCCTTATCCACTCCCTCACTCGAACCCTAACCTAACCACCCCCCACTAGCACCACTCCACCCCCGCTGGATCTGGATCGGGAG
>NC_041390.1:391643734-391652634 GCF_002162155.2 Triticum dicoccoides | reverse complement strand
GCTGGCCGTTGGCGCCCCTCCATGGGCGGCCACGCGCACAAGCCCTGCTGTGGCCTGCCGGGCGGGCTGGTGCCAGACGCCCGCATCGCCACTGCCCGAAAACCGCGCCCGACCCGCTAAGGCCCCAGGGGCCTATGACATGTGGGGCCCCACCCCGCCCAGAATGTTTTAATAAAAAAAGGGAATTAAAAAAATAAAAAAATAAAAAAATAATTAAATAAATAATGATAATTAAATTAATTAATTAATTAAGGAATTAATTAAGTTAATTAATCATAATTGGATTAACCTAATTAGCTAATTAGTTAAATTAAACAGTAATTAGATTAGTTAAACATTAGTTAGGCTAAACAGTCAATGGCCAGTGGGACCCACACGTCAGCGACCCAGTCAACTCCTCTATTGACTGCTGATGTCATGCTGACGTCATGATGACGTCAGCAAACACTGTTCTGGATAATGTTGAATTAAAATATTAAAATTAATCCTAAAAATGATTTAAATCTTTTAAAATTAATATAAAATAAACTGTAGCTCTGATGAAAATACTTTCTACATGAAAGTTGCTCAGAACGACGAGACGAATCCGGATACGTAGCCCGTTCGTACACCACGCATCCCTAGCATAGCAAACACGCAACTTTCCCCCTCCGGTTCGTCTGTCCGAAAACGCGAAACACCGGGGATAATTTCCCGGATGTTTCCCCCCTTCACCGGTACCACCTCGTACCGCATTAGGGCACACCTAGCATCACGCTTTGTCATGTCATGCATCATCATGCATTTGTTTTCATTATATTTATTGTTTCTTCCCCCTATTCTCTCGCTAGACACCGAGACCAACGCCGCTGCTACCCAGTACGACTACGGTGTTGACGACCACTCTCTCTTGCCAGAGCAACCAGGAAAGCCCCCCCTTGATCTCCAGATATCGCATACTCTCCTCTATACTGCTTGCATTAGAGTAGTGTAGTATGTTACTACTTTCCGTTAATCCTATTCTGATGCATAGCCTGTCATTGTTACTACTGTTGTTACTTTACCTGCTATCCTACTGCTTAGTATAGGATGCTAGTGTTCCATCAGTGGCCCTACACTCTTGTCCGTCTGCCATGCTATACTACTGGGCCGTGATCACTTCGGGAGGTGATCATGGGCATATACTATATACTTTACACAGTTACATTACCTGTGGTACTGTTCGGAGTTGGGGTTGAAGGGGCAAGTGGCTCCATCCCGGTAGAGGTGGGCCTGGGTTCCCGACGGCCCCCGACTGTTACTTTGAGGCGGAGCGATAGGGCAGGTTGAGACCACCTAGGAGAGAGGTGGGCCTGGCCCTGGTCGGCGTTCGCAGATACTTAACACATTTAACGAGATCTTGGTATTTGATCTGAGTCTGGCTACTGGCCTATACGCACTAACCATCTACGCGGGGACAATTATGGGCACTCGACGTCGTGGTATCAGCCGAAGCCTTCGTGACGTCAGCAACAGAGCGGCGCGCGCTGGATTGGACTGGAACGCCTACTAGGCTAGGTCTGCTTCCAGCCGCCCACGTAACGTGCAGGTGTGCTAAGGGCGATGGGCCCAGACCCCTGGGTGCTTAGGTTTAGACTGGCGTGCTGACCTCTCTGTTGGTCTAGGTGGGGCTGCGACGTGTTGATCTTCCGAGGCCGGGCATGACCCAGAAAAGTGTGTCCGGCCAAATGGGATCGAGCGTGTTGGGTTATGTGGTGCACCCCTGCAGGGAAGTTAATCTATTCGAATAGCCATGATCTTCGGTAACAGGACGACTTGGAGTTGTACCTTGACCTTATGACAACTAGAACCGGATACTTAATAAAACACACCCTTCCAAGTGCCAGATACAACCGGTGATTGCTCTCTCACAAGGCGACGAGGGGAGGATCATCGGTTAGGATTATGCTACGTGATGATACTTGGAGGACTTCAGTCTACTCTCTTCTACATGCTGCAAGACGGAGGCTGCCAGAAGCATAGTCTTCAAAAGGACTAGCTATCCCCCTCTTATTCCGGCATTCTGCAGTTCAGTCCACATATGATAGCCTTATTCCAGTTGATACCAATGCATACATATGTAGTGTAGCTCCTTGCTTGCGAGTACTTTGGATGAGTACTCACGGTTGCTTTCTCCCTCTTTTCCCCCTATCCCTTCTACCTGGTTGTCGCAACCAGATGTTGGAGCGCAGGAGCCAGACGCCGCCTTCGACGACGACTCCCACTACACTGGAGGTACCTACTACTACGTGCTACCCGCTGACGAGGATCAGGAATAGTTTAGGAGGATCCCAGGCAGGAGGCCTGCGCCTCTTTCGATCTGTATCCCAGTTTGTGCTAGCCTTCTTAAGGCAAACTTGTTTAACTTATGTCTATACTCAGATATTTTTGCTTCCGCTGACTCGTCTATGATCGAGCTCTTGTATTCGAGCCTTCGAGGCCCCTGGCTTGTAATATGATGCTTGTATGACTTATTTTATTTGTAGAGTTGTGTTGTGATATCTTCCCGTGAGTCCCTGATCTTTATCGTACACGTTTGCGTGTATGATTAGCGTACGGTCTAACCGGGGGCGTCACAAGTTGGTATTAGAGCCGACTGCCTGTAGGAATCCCCCTTCCACACTCCTTGGCTGAAGTCGAGTCTAGTGATTGCAAAACTTTTACTAACATGACTATGTGGCTTACGAGCCCACGTCGCCATTGGGTGGTATTAGGATCTTTTACTCCTCGATCCTTACTCTGGGACTCTGAACTCTCTCCTACTCGGGTTAAACGATTTTACTAACTCTAACGCCAGGATCCCGTGACCATGTTCACCCCAAAGTTGGATAAGCCCTAGTTATTCTTTAGAATAGTATATGAACCTTATCCACATTGTCATTTGACTCCTGTGAAAACATCTTTGTTTTTAGATGGAACCCACGAGGCAGGTCGTGCTCCACACGACGGCCATTGGTGCCTCAGGATTGCCTGCTGTGTTGGTTGAGATGATGACCTATCTGGGTTATTGCTGGCACCCTGAATACACCATCTATGAGGAGTACCAGGACTTCAACCAGGAGCAGTACCGTGCCATCGTCCACCTCTACTCTCGAGAGTATGACTCCACTACCGTGCTGCACACTGCTCATGGTGTTGGAGTGACCATCGACATGGCGGTCCACGATGCTGCTTATGCTGCTCTGACACGTCTTCGCGGAGAGTATCAGGAGTTGGAAACCTCCCCCTTCAGGCACATTGCTATCGCATCTGATGTTGGTGCGGAGGGATACTACACTGCTGCCTACTCCACCGTCACCTGAGAGCCCTTCTACCATCAGAACCTGGTTTTGCATGCTGATGGGCTGGATAGAGCTAACCGAGCTCTTCGCCACGAGTCGTACACCACCCGTCAGCACCTGTACCGTGCTCTGACGCTGTTGCACCCCTCTGTCCGATCTGGTGATCTGTCGCGTTTTGCGGGCTACCCTGCCAGGACCGTGATGCCCCAGGGCATCGGCTGGCCAGATGTGGGAGGCTACTCTTCTGCACTTGGTCCTCTCCTGCCACCTGTGCATCGGGTTCCGCACCAGAGTATCCGCGGCCCCCAGGCTACTCGTGTGGAGGTCTTCCCTTCGCGTCACTACCAGCTGTCAGGCTACACCTACCTCCACAGTTCCTCCTGGGACTGATGAAGGCTTGCATATTAGTGTTAGATGCATTCGTCGCGAGCCTGCGTGCCGCCTATGATGTATTAGTCTATGTACTAAACTCTGTGTACCGAACTCTATGCATGATCTCTTTTGTAAGATATGCCGACTACTATGTAGTATCTATCGTGCTGCTTTCATTGTGCATGTTTCATCATGAATGAGTCTTGTCCTTGCAAAATTTCTCGATGCTGAACTACCCCTGTTATATATTAGCAGGATGGTTAGACCAGGTGGTCATGGACGTGGTGGCAACCTCCCACCACCGCCTGAGTACATGGCTGGTATGATCCAACAGCTTGAGATGAATCGCCAGTTCATGGAGAATATGATGGCTCAGTTTCCTCGCCCCAATATGAACCAGCAGCCAACCCCAGTAACTCTGCAGGATTTCATGCGCCTAAACCCTACTGTGTACCGCAGCTCAACTCAGCCTCTGGATGCTGATGACTGGCTCCGTGACATCACCTATGAGATGGAGTCTGCTGATGTAGCCCCTGCCAGCTATGTCACCTTTGCTTCCTTCTTCCTGAAGGGACCCGCAGCTCAATGGTGGGACAGCCACAGGCGTACTCTGCCAGTTGGAACAATCATCACCTGGCCAGACTTCCAAGCTGCCTTCCGTGCTCGCTTCATTCCTCAAGGAGTCATGGACCGTAAGAAGCGTGAGTTTCGCAACCTCACCCAAGGCAACAAGACTGTTGAAGCTTATCAGCGGGAGTTTCTTGACTTGTCCGCTATGCTGAAGAGGACATTGCAACTGATGCACGCAGACAGGAGAAGTTCCGTGATGGCCTTCAAGCTGACATCAAGCTCGCACTTCCATTGCATGACTTTGCTGATTTCGCCACTCTGGTGAACAAGGCCATCAATGTCGAAACTGGTCTGCAAGAATACCAGAGCTCTCACAGGCGCAACCGTGACACGGGCTCATCTTCGGGCCCGTCCTTGTAGAAGCGCAAGATATGGATTCCCAATAGCATGTACCAGTTGGATGCACCTGCCCCAAGGCATACCTATGCTGCACCTTGTCTGCCTGCTCCTCCGACTAGGCAGCCAAGACTCCCAGCTCCACCACCACAAGCTCATGTTCCCACTCCCAATAATGGGTTGTGCTTCAGGTGTGGACAACCAGGGCACCGTGCTAGGGAATGCAACCAGAACCAGAATCAACTGGCCCTTCCAGCAACTGGCCGTGGAAGCAACCAGCCCCGCAGCAAAAATGCCAAGTCTTATGGTCGTGTTCATGCCAACCACGTTGATCTGAGCGAAGCTCAAGACCAGCCTGCTACTGTGATGGGTACCCTCCTTGTAAATTCAGTACCAGCATCCGTTTTATTTGATACAGGTGCAACACATTCATTCATGTCAGAAGGTTTTGCATGCTTGCACGACATTAAATGTGAGGACATGAATGCTTCACTATTAGTACACACCCCTGCGGGCCAATGTTGAACCTCCATGATTTGCAACGACGTCCCTGTAGAAATCGAAGGACTGGAATTCCTTGTCTCTCCCATCGTACTGAAGTCTTGTAGCATTGATCTCATTCTGGGAATGAATTGGTTAAAAGCGCATACTGCTTCTATAGTTTGCGCCACTAAGACCGTCCATCTGCTACACCCTTCAGACGAAATAGTTACTTACCAAGCTCATCTGGTGCAAAACGCCGAGGCACGGCTTTATGCCTTGAATGCGTTGAACGCTGCACCACTCGAGGGCATTGAAAACATTCCCGTCGTTCGTGAATTCCAAGATGTCTTCCCAGAAGAACTTCCAGGGATTCCCCCTGCTAGAGCTGTCGAATTCATCATCGACTTGAAACCTGGCACCACCCCTATAGCTAAACGACCCTACAAGATGCCGCCGCATTAGCTTATTGAGCTTAAGGAGGAAATCGACAAATCTCTTGTCAAAGGTTTCAGTCGCCCAAGTTGCTCTCCTTGGGGAGCACCTTCTCTCTTTGTTAAGAAGAAGGATGGGACAAACCGATTAGTCCAAGACTACCGTCCTATAAACCAAGCTACCATTCAGAATAAATACCCTCTTCCTCGGATCAATGATCTTTATGATCAACTGGTTGGCTCATCAGTGTTCTCCAAACTCGACTTGAGGTTGGGTTACCACCAGATCCGTGTTCGTGAAGAGGACATCCCAAAAACTGCCTTCGTGACTCGGTATGGATCATACGAGTACACCGTCATGTCATTCGGCTTAACGAATGCTCCAGCCACCTTCTCTCGTCTGATGAACTATATATTCATGGATTACCTCGACAAGTTCGTCGTGGTTTATTTGGACGATATCCTTGTATTTTCCAAGAACAAGGAAGAACATGCTGAACATCTTCGTCTTGTGCTGGAAAAGCTTCGGGAGCATCAGCTGTATGCTAAGTATTCCAAGTGTGAATTCTGGCCCCCCGAAGTAACCTATCTTGGGCATGTCATCTCCAAGGATGGTATTGCCGTCAACCCTGAACGAGTTCAGGCTATTCTCGATTGGACTCCTCCGAAGAATGTGAAGCAAGTCCGAAGTTTCCTCGGTCTCGCCAGCTATTGTCGTCGATTCGTCGAGAACTTCTCCAAGATTGCCAGGCCCCTGACTAATCTGTTGCATAAGGGTGTCAAGTTTGACTGGACAGACAAGTGTCAGGAAAGTTTCCAGGCGCTCAAAGACAAGTTGACTTCTACCCCCGTGCTTGCCCCACCTGATACTAAGAAGGACTTCGTCATTTACTGCGACGCTTCCCGTCAAGGATTAGGCTGTCTCCTAATGCAGGAGCGCAGAGTGATTGCTTATGCCTCTCGGCAACTGCACCCTCACGAAGAAAACTACCCAGTTCACGACCTCGAGCTTGCTGCTGTCATTCATGCACTGATGCAGTGGTGACATTACCTTCTCGGTAATCGTTGCGAGATCTTCACTGACCATCAAAGTCTGAAGTATCTGTTTACTCAGCCAGATCTGAACCTCTGTCAGCAGAGATGGATGGAGACTATTGCAAACTTTGACGTGGGTATATCCTATACCCCCGGCAAGGCTAATGTAATGGATGATGCCTTGAGCCGCAAGTCTTACTGCAACCACCTCCAGGTTCATAAAGTTCAGCCCTCGCTTGTCGAAGAATTTAGAAAGCTGAACCTCCATATTGTTCCTCCTGGAGCACTCGCTCCCCCTCCCCCGGAATTCCGCAAGATGAATCTTCTTGTTGTTACTAAGGGTTCTCTAAATACCCTGACTGTCGTACTAGATCTCGTAGCTGGTATAAAGACTATACAAGGTCATGACTCTGAAGTCCATAAGATTAAACGCCATCTAGCAGAAGGAAAGCCCTCATTCTTCACTATCGCCGACGATGGCGCCTTGTATTTCAAAGGCCGCCTAGTGGTACCATGTTCGAAGAAAAACCTGGATAAGACTAAAAGGGTTATGCAAGAAGCTCATGATACGCCTCTGTCCATCCATCCTGGTAGTACAAAGATGTACCAGGATATTCGTCAAAGATTCTGGTGGTCTAATATGAAGCAGGACATTGCTCGTTATGTTGCTGAGTGTGACGTATGTCGCCGTATCAAAGCAGAGCATCAGAGGCCTGCTGGAACTCTGCAACCTATCTCTATTCCTGAATGGAAATGGGATCATGTTGAGATGGACTTCGTCACTGGATTTCCCAAATCGCAGAAAGCTAATGATGTTGTTCTTGTCGTCATTGACCGGCTTTCTAAAGTTGCACATTTTCTGGCGGTCAAGGAGACAATCACTACTAGTCAGCTTGCTACTCTCTACATGGCCAGAATTGTTTCACTTCATGGTATTCCACTGGTTATCAGTTCAGACCGTGGCAGCTTATTCACTTCAAGATTCTGGGCAAGTTTCCAAGAAGCTATGGGGACTCATCTGTCGTTCAGTACTGTGTTTCATCCTCCGTCGCAAGGACAGGTTGAGCGTGTCAACCAAGTTCTCGAAGACATGCTTCGAGCTTGTGTAATATCATTCGGCAAGAAATGGGAGGAATCTCTTCCATATGCCGAGTTCTCTTATAATAATAGCTATCAAGCTAGTCTGAAGATGTCCCCCTTCGAAGTGCTATATGGACGAAAGTGTCGAACCCCTCTGAACTAGTCAGAAACGGGGGAACGTCCACTCTTTGGTCCGGATATTATCCAACAGGCCGAAGGACAAGTTCGCATTATTCGCGAGAATCTCAAGACTGCTCAGTCACGTCAGAAAAGTCAGTATGACCGTCATCACCAAGACATGGTCTATCAACCTGGCGAAAAGGCTTATCTTCGAGTTACACCAATGAAGGGTGCACACCGCTTCGGGATCAAAGGAAAGCTAGCTCCCCGCTATATTGGTCCTTTCACTATTCTCGAAAGGCATGGAAAGGTGGCATATCAACTGGAGCTCCCGCCGAACCTTTCTCAGGTTCACAATGTGTTCCACGTGTCACAACTCCGACGCTGCTTCAAGGACCCAATCCGAGCAGTGGATCATGAAGTGCTTGAATTGTAACAGGACCTCTCCTATAAAGAGCATTCGGTCCGCATTCTCGACCAAGCTGAACGCCGCACACGTCAGAAGGCGATCAAGTTCCTCAAGGTCCAGTGGTCGAATCACTCTGAAGACGAAGCCACCTGGGAACGCGAGGATCGTCTTAGTGATGAATACCCCGCACTGTTTCCTTCTACCTCCTAAATCTTGGGACGAGATTTCTTGTAGTGGAGGAGATTTGTAACGCCCGAATAATCTTGCTACAGTAATCCCACGCTAATCATGCCACGTCATCCCCATTACTGTTGCTAAACGTCCGTTAGTTCAAACCACGTCAAATTCAAATTTAAAATTAATGTCGGCAATAAAAGTTTTCAAAAATTGAAACAAAAATGTTCGGTGGTTGCCAAATATTACAAAGGTAATTATGGTGCAGCAAACACATTTTTATAAAATGTCTAAATAATTTAAAATGTTTTAAATCAGAAATGCAAATAGATAAAAACAAAACAGAAAAACTAAAACTAAAATTGGAAGAAAGGAGGGAGGAAGACCCAGCGGGCCGGACCATTCGCCCTCCAGGCCCAGCTGGCCGGCCCACTATCCCCCTCCTTATCCACTCCCTCACCTGAACCCTAACCTAACCACCCCCCACTCGCACCACTCCACCCCCGCTGGATCTGGATCGGGAGTACTCCC
>NC_041390.1:391623998-391642958 GCF_002162155.2 Triticum dicoccoides | reverse complement strand
ACTGCGAGCTGGCCGTCGGCGCCCCTCCGTGGGCGGCCGCGCGCACAAGCCCTGTTGTGGCATGCCGAGCGGGCTGGTGCCCGACGCCCGCATCGCCGCTGCCCGAAAACCGCGCCCGACCCGCTAAGGCCCCAGGGGCCTATGACATGTGGGGCCCCACCCCGCCCAGAATGTTTTAATAAAAAAAGGGAATTAAAAAAATAAAAATAAAAATAATTAAATAAATAATAATAATTAAATTAATTAATTAATTAAGGAATTAATAAAGTTAATTAATCATAATTGGATTAACCCAATTAACTAATTAGTTAAATTAAACAGTAATTAGATTAGTTAAATATTAATTAGGCTAAACAGTCAATGGCCAGTGGGACCCACACGTCAGCGACCCAGTCAACACCTCTATTGACTGCTGATGTCATGCACTGTTCTCGATAATGTTGAATTAAAATATTTAAATTAATCCTAAAAATGATTTAAATCTTTTAAAATTAATATCAAATAAACCGCAGCTCTGATGAAAATACTTTCTACATGAAAGTTGCTCAGAACGACGAGACGAATCCGGATACGCAGCCCGTTCGTACGCCACGCATCCCTAGCATACCAAACACGCAACTTTCCCCCTCCGGTTCGTTTGTCCGAAAATGCGAAACACCGGGGATAATTTCCCGGATGTTTCCCCCCTTCACCGGTACCACCTCGTACCACATTAGGGCACACCTAGCATCACGCTTTGTCATGTCATGCATCGTCATGCATTTGTTTGCATTATATTTACTGTTTCTTCCCCCTCTTCTCTCGCTAGACACCGAGACCGACGCCGCTGCTACCCAGTACGACTACGGTGTTGACGACCACTCTCTCTTGCCAGAGCAACCAGGCAAGCCCCCCTTGATCTCCAGATATCGCCTACTCTCCTCTATACTGCTTGCATTAGAGTAGTGTACTATGTTACTGCTTTCCGTCAATCCTATTCTGATGCATAGCCTGTCATTGTTACTACTGTTGTTACTTTACCTGCTATCCTACTGCTTAGTATAGGATGCTAGTGTTCCATCAGTGGCCCTAAACTCTTGTCCATCTGCCATGCTATACTACTAGGCCGTGATCACTTCGGGAGGTGATCACGGGCATATACTATATACTTTACACAGTTACATTACCTGTGGTACTGTTCGGAGTTGGAGGCTGAAGCGGCAGGTGGATCCATCCCGGTAGAGGTGGGCCTGGGTTCCCGACGGCCCCCGACTATTACTTTGAGGCGGAGCGACAGGGCAGGTTGAGACCACCTAGGAGAGAGGTGGGCCTGGCCCTGGTCAGCGTTCGCAGATACTTAACACGTTTAACAAGATCTTGGTATTTGATCTGAGTCTGGCTACTGTCCTATATGCACTAACCATCTACGCGGGGACAGTTATGGGCACTCGACGTCGTGGTATCAGCCGAAGCCTTCGTGACGTCAGCAACGGAGCGGCGCGCGCTAGATTGGACTGGAACGCCTACTAGGCTAGGTCTGCTTCCGGCCGCCCACGCAACGTGCAGGTGTGCTAAGGGCGATGGGCCCAGACCCCTGGGCGCTTAGGTTTAGACCGGCGTGCTGACCTCTTTGTTGGTCTAGGTGGGGCTGCGACGTGTTGATCTTCCGAGGCCGGGCATGACCCAGAAAAGTGTGTCCGGCCAAATAGGATCGAGCGTGTTGGGTTATGTGGTGCACCCCTGCAGGGAAGTTAATCTATTCGAATAGCCGTGATCTTCGGTAACAGGACGACTTGGAGTTGTACCTTGACCTTATGACAACTAGAACCGGATACTTAATAAAATACACCCTTCCAAGTGCCAGATACAACCGGTGATCGCTCTCTCACAGGGCGACGAGTGGAGGATCGTCGGTTAGGATTATGCTACGTGATGATACTTGGAGGACTTCAGTCTACTCTCTTCTACATGTTGCAAGACGGAGGCTGCCAGAAGCGTAGTCTTCGAAAGGACTAGCTATCCCCCTCTTATTCCGGCATTCTGCAGTTCAGTCCACATATGATAGCCTTATTCCAGTTGATACCAATGCATACATATGTAGTGTAGCTCCTTGCTTGCGAGTACTTTGGATGAGTACTCACGGTTGCTTTCTCCCTCTTTTCCCCCTATCCCTTCTACCTGGTTGTCGCAACCAGATGTTGGAGCCCTGGAGCTAGACGCCACCTTCGACGACGACTCCTACTACACCGGAGGTGCCTACTACTACGTGCTGCCCGCTGACGACGACCAGGAATAGTTTAGGAGGATCCCAGGTAGGAGGCTTGCGCCTCTTTCGATCTGTATCCCAGTTTGTGCTAGCCTTCTTAAGGCAAACTTGTTTAACTTATGTCTGTACTCAGATATTGGTGCTTCCGCTGACTCATCTATGATCGAGCTCTTGTATTCGAGCCTTCGAGGCCCTTGGCTTTGTAATATGATGCTTGTATGACTTATTTTATTTGTAGAGTTGTGTTGTGATATCTCCCCGTGAGTCCCTGATCTTGAT
The DNA here is from genome assembly GCF_002162155.2 of Triticum dicoccoides. Taxonomy (NCBI): domain Eukaryota; kingdom Viridiplantae; phylum Streptophyta; class Magnoliopsida; order Poales; family Poaceae; genus Triticum; species Triticum dicoccoides. The sequence continues at coordinate 391,640,434 of NC_041390.1, read as the reverse complement.
CATACACGTTTGCGTGTATGATTAGTGTACGGTCAAACCGGGGGCGTCACAGCTGCATTCACCTCGCGAGAGAACTGCTTGAAGATGCGCTGGGAAGTTGGGGCCTAAGCATCACCCAAGATGCAAGCAATGGCACGTGGCCCCTTCATCCTGATGGCGGTCGTCATTCCTCCTTGGTGATGGCGGCAGCGGAGGGAGACCAGGATTGCCCTGAGGACGGTCCTCGCGAGGCTGGTCCCTCCAAGCGCCCTCACGAGGCTGGTCCTACCAGCGGTCCTCGCGGGGCTGGTCGCGCCACTCCTGGCGGGGGCCGCGGTCGTCCCAACGTCCTCCGCCTCATCCTCCTCCTCGGTCGTAGCCGCGGTCATTGCGCTCGGGGCATCGACCGAAGCGTCCATCTCGAATGGCCCTAAGCTCTTGACAATCATTGGTGTTGTGGCTGCGCACGTTGTGGAAGGCGCAGAACGGACGACTGCCCTTGGACGACTCCGGGAGGTCCCGGCCGCGCTTTGTGTCTGGCTCTGCCGCAAGTACGGCCACTCCCTTGCGCTTCACATCCTTGACCTTGGCCTTTTTCTCCTCTGGGTCGGCAGCAGGGAGCTCGAGGAGGGAAAGACGCCCTTGCTCATCCTTGAGCATTTGGTCGCTATGTTGAACAGCTCCAGGGTCGTGCATAGCTCCTCATGGATGGCGAGCTCCTCCTTCATCTTGATGTCACGGACGCCATCGTAAAAAGCTGAGATGATGGCCTCGTCCGTCACCTTGGGAATCTTGAGACGCACGCTGTTGAAGCGTTGGATGTACTTCTATGGGGTCTCTCCCGGCTGTTTCTTGATGCGGCGCAGGTCACCCGCGGCCGGAGGGGGGTCGCGAGTGCCCTGGAAGTTGGCGACGAAGCGGTCGCGCATCTCATCCCAGGAGGAGATCGAGCCTGGAGGCAGGTTCAGGAGGCACGGGCGAGCGCCATCCTTGAGAGCCATGGGAAACCAGTTCGCCATGACTTCTTCGTCATCATTGGCCGCCTCGGTGCTCAGCTCGTAGAGCTACAGGAACTCCACAGGATCGGGGGTGTCGTCGTAGCGAGGAGGCAGGTCCGGCATGAACTTGCCTGGCCAGATGATGCTACGCAGCTCGGGAGCAAAGGCGCGGCAGCCTGCGGTGGCCACTGGGGCCCTCTACAGGGGTGGAACCTGCCCTTGATGTCCGTGCACCGCCACCACAGGTAGCACAAGGTCTTGTCGTGGCGCCGGGAGCGCTGGTGTAACACCTCGGATGTAATTTACCTTATATGTATCCCAACTCTTGCCGTTTCCGGCCTAAGTTATTTATTTTCCTTGGGTTCGGGTTTCTGTCTCGTGTGCGTTTTTGTCTTTGTCGTGCATCTCATATCATGTCATCATGTGCATTGCATTAGCATATGTGTTCTTCTCATGCATCCGAGCATTTTCCCCGTTGTCCGTTTTGCATTCCGGCGCTCCTATCTCCTCCGGTGCCCCTTTCTACTTCTTTGTCGCATGTGGGGGTTGATCTTTATTTTGGTATCGTAGTCAGACCATGAGTGTATTGGATGATTGTAATGTTATTCATGTATTTGTGTGACGTGGCGAGTGTAAGCCAACTATGTACCTTTTCCCCTTTTAACTATTTACATGGGTTGTTGTGAAGATTACCTTACTTGCGACATTGCTTTCAATGCGGTTATGCCTCGAAGTCGTGCTTCAACACGTAGGAGATATAGCTGCATCGAGGGCGTTACAAGTTGGTAATCAGAGCCTTCCCCGACCTTAGGAGCCCCCTGCTTGATCGAATCGTTGGCGTTGTTGAGTCTAGAAAAATGTTTTGAGTCATTTAGGAATTATATATCGAAGAGTTAGGAATTTTTTTTACTTCCCAATTCCCTTCATTGCTCTGGTAAGGCATCCTGACATAGAGTTTTGACTCTTCTCTTCTCAAATTTCACTAAAAAAAATTAGGATTACGCGGGTATCTTGGAATCGTTCTGATCGATTTGTGACGAGAACATTGTTCTTGGTGCCTCCTGTCATTTAGGGGTTGTGGCAGTGTCCCAGGGAGTTGAGCTCCGAGGTGTTGTCATCACAATTTTATCGTTGAGATTCTGGAATACCTGAATTTTGCCGACATCGAAAATCTCTTTTATGCAGTTGTTGGTGAGATAACCTCGATGCCACCCAGTACTGGGGCGGAAGTTCGGGAGTATTGCCATAACTCGTATAACGGATGCTTTTCAAAGGTTGAGGTAAATGATTTCCGAAAGTTTCTCGGTTATGTGTTGAAGGATGGATACAGCTGGATGTAGGATTTGCTAGATTTGGGTGAGACATTATGCTTCCCTTGTATCCCCAACACCTGATTGCATAACCGGAAAGGTTCGGGAGTTTCATAGGTGGGAATTCTTGTAGCTCTAGTTCTTCTTCCGCGGATATTTGGTTTGGGATTGGGTAATCCTCACCAAGTATTTGTTCTTGTCTGTACCTTGTTGTTTTTCTTCTACCTCAATTCTAAGTGGCTTCTCAATTTATGGATATGTGACCATTTCAATTGGAATGCATTCGTTCATTTTGTTCGGATGTGAAGACTATATGTTGCAATTTCAACCCGTTTGATTCAGCTTCAATATTTGTCTATCTATGTGCTAATGGATGTCAACCTCTTCAGGATGGCTCCTCCAACACGCACGACTCCGAATCCTGATCCGCCACCACCACCTCCACCTCCGGAGGCATGGCAAGCTGTGATGGCCGCTACCAATGCAAACATGCAACTGATCATGCAACTTCTTCAAGAGCGCAACCAAGGGAACCAGGGTCATGGCAACAATCAGAATCAGTTTGCTACACTCAACCAGTTCCTTGCTAACCAGCCAAAGACCTTCAGCAATTGTGTTGAGGCAACAGACGCTGATGATTGGCTCGTGGACATATGCAAGCATTTCGAGTGCAGTAACGTCAGGCCCGAGGACTTTGTCAAGTTCACTTCCTTCCAAGTCAAAGACCAAGCTGCAGAATGGTTTCAGTAGTACAAAGATTCCAGAGGAGGCCGTGTGATTACCTGGGATGAATTCCGTCAAGACTTCAAAGATCATCATATTCCTCAGAGCGTGGTTGAAAGCAAGCGTGAGAAATTCCGCAACCTGAAGCAAGGCTCTATGTCTGTTTACGAGTACAACAAGATGTTTCAGAAGCTCGCCCGTTTTGCTAAGCAAGACGTCCCTGACGAGAAGAGCATGATTTACCAGTTCAGGGGTGGTCTTAGAGAAGAAATCCAGCTACCTCTTGTTCTCTTTGAGCCCAAGAGGTACGATGAGTTTTACAACATGGCAATGAAGCAAGAGACTGCTCAACTGAAGTGCGATGCTTCCAAGAAGCGAGTCAGAGATGCAACTCCTTCTTCCTCAACTCAAGTGGCTAAGTAGCAGAAGTATTGGCTTCCTCCTCCTCTGTTCCGTCAGCCTTATCAGCAGAAGAGCAAAGGTGGCACTGGATCTTCCCACCCACCCAACCCTGGCTTTCAGAACAAGACTTCGTCTCAAGCTCCAAGATCAAGTGCTCTGTATCACCGTCCGCTTTCGGAGGTCACGTGCAACAAGTGCCAACAGAAGGGTCACTATGCCAACAAATGCTTCAATCAGAGGCGTCTCCCTCCTCCTCCTCCTGTGAGATCGGCAAGTACAGTTGTGGTCAAGCATAACCCCAAGCACGCCAAGGTCAACTTGTTGAACGTAGCTCAGGCAGAGGACTCGTCAGATGTCATCATGGGTAACTTTCCAGTTAACTCTCCTCCTACAAAAGTTCTTTTTGACACTGGTGCATCGCATTGTTTCATGTCAAGATCATTTGTTTCCAAGCATGACTGCGTTTAGCAAATGTTGGGTAAACCTATGGGAGTGGTTTCTCCGGCTAAGTCTATGAGGGCTACTTCAATAGTCTCAGATGTTTCTATCATGATGGGTGATTTCAAGTTTCTGGCTTCTCCAATGGTCCTTGGTAACTCGGATATTGATCTTATTCTTGGAATGGACTGGCTTTCTAAGCACAAGGCTCAGCTTGATTGTGCTGCCAGGAAGATTCAATTGACTCATTCGTCTGAGGATGTAATTGTCTTTGCCGCTAATGACGATACCATCCGTCTGTTTTCTCTCAATGAGAAGGGTGAACTGGATGCCATCTCTCAAATTCCAGTCGTTTGCGAATATCAAGATGTCTTTCTAGAAGAGCTTCCCGGAATGCCTCCGCACCGGCCAGTTGAATTCGTTATCGATCTTGAGCCAGGCACGGAACCTGTTTGCAAACGTCCTTACAAGCTTGGACCTGAAGAGTTGAAAGAGCTGAAGAAGCAACTCGATATTCAAGAGCGAATGGGTCTCATCCGACCTAGTTCTTCTCCGTGGGGTTGTGGAGTTTTTTTGTGAAGAAGAAGGATGGAACGGACCGACTTTGTGTTGACTACCGTCCATTGAACAAGAAGACTATAAAGAACAAGTACCCACTTCCCAACATCAACGAGCTGTTTGAATAACTCAAAGGTGCTCAAGTATTCTCCAAGCTTGATCTCCGTATGGGCTATCACCAGATTCAAATTCGTGAGCAAGATATCCCCAAGATGGCATTCAGAACAAGCTATGGTTCATATGAATACACTGTCATGTCTTTTGGCCTCGTCAACGCTCCGCCGACTTTCTCTCGCATGATGAACTTCATCTTCAATGCCTACACAAATGACTTCGTCTTGGTCTACCTCGATGACATTTTGGTCTTTCCCAAGAACAAGGAAGATCATGCCAAGCACTTGCGTTTGGTGCTGGATAAGCTCAGAGAACATCAGTTCTATGCCAAGTTTTCAAAGTGCGAGTTTTGGCTCGATGAGGTTCTCTATCTTGGACATATCATCTCTGCCAAGGGCATAGCGGTGAATCCTAAGAAGGTGTCTGCAATTGTGAATTGGGAACCACCTCAGAACGTGAAGCAACTCCGCAGCTTCCTTGGTCTCGCAAGCTATTGTCGAAGGTTCGTTGAGAACTTTTCAAAGATCACGAAGCCGCTTTCCAACCTTCTCCAGAAGCACGTCAAGTATGTTTGGTCTCCTGAATGTGACATCGCTTTCAACACCCTGAAAGAGAAATTAGTCACTGCTCTAGTTCTGACTCCTCCTGATGAATCCAAACCATTCGAGGTCTTCTGCGATGCCTCTCTTCAAGGTCTTGGTGCAGTGTTGATGTAAGAGAAGAAAGTTGTGGCTTATACCTCTCGCCAGTTGAAGCCCAACGAAAAGAACTACCCCACTCATGACCTCGAGTTGGCGGCAGTTGTGCATGCTCTTTTGACTTGGAGACATCTCTTATTGGGAAGAAAAGTGGACATCTTCACTGACCACAAGAGTCTCAAGTACATCTTCACTCAGCCTAATCTCAACCTCAGGCAGACTCATTGGGTCGAAATGATTCAAGAGTATAATCCGAGTATCGAATATACTCCAGGCAAGGCCAATGTAATTGCTGACGCATTGAGCAGGAAGGCTTACTACAACAGTTTGATTCTCAAGCCTTACCAACCCGAGCTTTGTGAAGCTTTCCGCAAACTCAATTTGCAAGTTGTTCCTCAAGGTTTCCTCGCCAACCTTCAAGTCTCTCCTACTTTGGAAGATCAGATTCGCGAGGCTCAACTTCTTGATGCTATGGTGAAGAAGGTGAAGATTGGGATTGCCAAGAGTCAACCCAAGTATAAGTGCTATCGTCTTGATGACAAGGATACTCTCTTCTTTGAGGATCACATTGTTGTGCCTAAAGGTGACCTTCGTAAAGTCATTATGAACGAGGCTCACAATTCACTCCTCTCCATCCACCCTGTGAGCACAAATATGTGCAATGACCTCAAGCAGGCGTATTTGTGGACTCGAATGAAGCGCGAGATTGCTCAGTTCGTGAATGAATGTGATGTCTGCAGAAGAGTGAAGGCAGAACACCAACGACCAGCTGGCCTCCTGCAACCTCTTGCCATTCCAGAATGGAAGTTTGACCACATTGAGATGGACTTCGTGATGGGATTTCCAAAGTCCAAGCATGGCAATGATGCTATCTTCGTTGACATCGACAAACTCACTAAAGTGGCTCATTTCCTGCCTATCAAAGAGTCTATCACTGCAACTCAATTGGCGGAGCTTTATACCTCTCGGATTGTCTCTCTGCACGGCATTCCACAGTTGATCTCTTCATATCGTGGCAACATCTTTACCTCCAAGTTTTGGGATTCTTTTCAGAAGGCCATGGGCACCAACATCTGTTTCAGCACAGCTTTTCATCCTCAAACTAGCGGTCAAGTCGAGCGTGTCAATCATATTCTCGAAGATATGCTCAGGGCTTGCGTTATCTCTTTCGGTATGAAGTGGGAAGATTGTCTTCCATATGCCAAGTTCTCCTACAACAACAGCTTCCAAGCGAGTTCGGGCAAGGCTCCATTTGAAATTCTCTATGGCAGGAAGTGTCGTACTCGTCTTAACTGGTCAGAGACCGGTGAACGTCAACTTCTTGGAAATGACTTGATCACAGAGGCAGAGGAGATGTGCAAAGTCATTCGTGATAACCTCAAAGCAGCGCAATCACGCCAGAAGAGCTACTATGATAGTAAGCATCGTGATTTGGCTTTCAAGATTGGAGACCATGTTTACCTCCGCGTCTCTCCAATGAAAGGTACTCATCACTTCGGTATCAAAGGGAAGCTTTCCCCTAGATACATGGGTCCTTTCAAGATCGTCAGCAAGAGAGGCGATCTCGCCTATCAACTCGAGCTTCCCTCCAACTTTGCAAATGTGCACGATGTGTTCCATGTCTCTCAGCTCCGCAAGTGCTTCAAGACCCCTGACCGCACCGTCAACTTCGAAGACATTGAACTCCAAGAAGACCTTTCTTATCGTGAGCACCCCGTTGTTATTCTTGAAGAAACTGAGCGCAAGACTCGCAATAAGTCAATCAAATTCCTCAAAGTCAAGTGGTCACACCATTCCGACCGTGAAGCCACCTGGGAACGCGAGGATCACCTCCATTCTGAGTACCCGGCGTTTTTCCAGTCCTAGATCTCGGGATGAGATCCTTTCATAGTGGTGGAGTGTTGTAACACCCCGGATGTAATTTACCTTATATGTATCCCAACTCTTGCCGTTTCCGGCCTAAGTTATTTTATTTTCCTTGGGTTCGGGTTTCTGTCTCGTGTGCGTTTTTGTCTTTGTCATGCATCTCATATCATGTCATCATGTGCATTGCATTAGCATATGTGTTCGTCTCATGCATCCAAGCATTTTCCCCGTTGTCCGTTTTGCATTCCGGCGCTCCTATCTCCTCAGGTGCCCCTTTCTACTTCTTTGTCGCATGTGGGGGTTGATCTTTATTTTGGTACCATAGTCGGACCATGAGTGTATTGGATGATTGTAATGTTATTAATGTATTTGTGTGACGTGGCGAGTGTAAGCCAACTATGTACATTTTCCCCTTTTATCTATTTACATGGGTTCTTGTGAAGATTACCTTACTTGTGACATTGCTCTCAATGCGGTTATGCCTCTAAGTCGTGCTTCGACACATAGGAGATATAGCCGCATCGAGGGCGTTACAGCTGGAGCATTTTCTTGTGGCCGGGGAACCTCTTGGCAGCTTCCTTCTTCGTGCGCGGGCACGCGGCACAGTGGATCACGCCACGGGGCCACGCGTGTTGGGGCGAGGACGCCGTCTTGACGCAGAGGGGGTGGTGGCGCTCCGTGAGCCGCGCGTCTTGGCGCAAGGGCTCCATCGTGATGCGGAGGCAGTGGAGGTGCTCCGTGAGCTACATCACCTGTGGCTAGAGTTGAGCGAGGCAGCGAGAGGGATGGTGCGGGAAAGCCTCCAGCGGCGCTGACGAGCTCGGTGATGCTGTCGAACCAGTCCTCGTAAAGGTTGGCGACCGGGCGGTAACACCGGAGCTCGCGTGCCATGAGCAGTGCAGCCTGCGCGTTCGTGGGTGTGCGGCGAGCATGAGACCATGAGCCGGCCGGAGTCAGCGATGGGGTGGCCATGTGGTCGTCCCGCCGCACGCAAGGGTGTCGTGACGACGCTAGCTGCTCGTTTGCCATTGGGCTAGTAGCGACGTTGGCAACAAGAGATGGAGAACGACGGGGAGGCCTGCCGACAGGGGTTGTCTAAGCGACATGTGCGGCGAGGGCGGGTCAGCACTCGGCGCGGGATCGGCGCGCGTCCGACATGGATGCGGTGGAGCGGTGGAATGTGGATCAACAGAAGGAAAGCTTCAGTGCACCCCTACCTAGTGCGCCAAATGTTGGATTTCGGGTTCTGGCAAAACCCTTGAGGTTCGAACACTGGGGTGCACACGCCCTCACCGCAATCTCAAGGCTTAGCGCGTCGAACTCGCCGAACAAAGGGCCACAAGATTTATACTGGTTCGGGCCACCGATGTGGTGTAATACCCTACTCCAGTGTGGTGTGGTGGTTTGCCTCTTGGGCTGGGGATGAACAGTTACAAGGGAAGAACAGCCTCCTGAGGAGAGGTGCTCTTGTGCTTGGTGAGTTGATGCGGTTGAGGATTCCTCTTGTTCAGCCGATGCCCGGCTATAGTGGTGGCTAGACCTATTTATAGAGGCCTGGGTCCTCTTCCCAAATATTAGGCGGGAAGGGATCCCACAACGGCCAATTCGAAGGAGGACACCTAGTACAAGCTATCCTGACAAAAGGAGGTCTTCGCCTGCCAAAGGCTCTGGTGATGACGCCGTCCTGGGCTCCATGGTGACCTCCATCCTGTCGTCCTGCTGGTCTTGGTCTCGTTGCACCGATATGGAAACCTTTGTGTGATGCCTCGGGACTCCGCGCATGCGCTTCCTTCTTTAGCACCAAAGGGGAAACGAGGACACTGCGCATGCTGGCGCCCGCCTGGCCTTGGTCGTCATGGCTTGCATCACAGGAACCTCACAAGGTGCCCCTTGCCTTGATCTCTCCGCCCCTCGCGAGCCAGCCTAGTGAGGCCACCCCTGAGGAGGTCTTGCACCGTCCGCCTCACGAGGGTATTGAGTGTTTGCTGGTGAAGATGGACCGTACAGGGCTGCTGGTGGAGCCACGCCGTGGGCCACAGGTAGGCAAGTTTGGGGACCCCGTTCCCAGGACGCCGACATTTACGTGGTGTCTCGGCACGACGAACTGTAGCAACGGTGCATACTTAGGGAGAACACTTATACCTTGAAATTTGGTGAGGGATCATCTTATAATGCTACCGCCGTACTAAGCAAAATAAGATGCATAAAAGATAAACATCACATGTAATCAAAGTAAGTGATATGATATGGCCATCATCATCTTGTGCCTTTGATCTCCATCTCCAAAGCACCATCATGATCACCATCGTCACCGGCTTGACATCTTGATCTCCATCGTAGCATCGTTTGTCGTCTCGCCAACTATTGCTTCTACGACTATCGCTACCGCTTAGTGATAAAGTAAAGCAATTACATGGTGATTGCATTTCATACAATAAAGCGACAACCATATGGCTCCTTCCAGTTGCATAACTGTTACAAAACATGATCATCTCATACAATAATTTATATCTCATCACGTCTTGACCATATCACATCACAACATGCCCTACAAAAACAAGTTAGACGTCCTCTACTTTGTTGTTGCAAGTTTTACGTGGCTGCTACGGGCTTCTAGCAAGAACCGTTCTTACCTACGCACCAAAAACACAACGATTTTTCGTCAAGTGTGCTGTTTTAACCTTCAACAAGGACGGGGCGTAGTCAAACTCAATTCAACTAAATTTGGAGGAACAGACACCCGCCAGCCAGCTCTGTGCGAAGCATGTCGGTAGAACCAGTCTCATGAACGCGTTCATGTAATGTCGGTCCGGGCCTCTTCATCCAACAATACTGCCGAATCAAAGTAAGATGTTACTGGTAAGCAGTATGACTATTATCGCCCACAACTCATTGTGTTCTACTCGTGCGTAAAACATCTACGCATAGACCTGGCTTGGATGCCACTGTTGGGGAACACAGTATTTCAAAAAAAATCCTATGATCACGCAAGATCTATCTAGGTGATGCATAGCAACGAGCGGGGAGAGTGTGTCCACGTACCCTCGTAGACCGAAAGTGGAAGCATTTAGTAACGCAGTTGATGTAGTTGAATGTCTTTGCGATCCAACCGATCCAAGCACCGAACGTACGATACCTCCACATTCAGCACACGTTCAGCTCGATGACGTCCCTCGATCTCTTGATCCAATTGAGGATGAGGGAGAGTTCCGTCAGCACGACAGCATGGTGACGGTGATGATGAAGTTACCGGCGCAGGGCTTCGCCTAAGCACTACGACGATATGACTGAGGTGTGTAACTGTGGAGGGGACCACCGCACACGGCTAAGAGAAGACTTGGTGTGTTCTAGGGTGCCCCCTGCCCCCGTATATAAAGGAGGGGAGGGGAAGCCGGCCGGCCCCTGTAGGGCGCGCAAGGAGAAGGGAGTCCTACTAGGACTCCAAGTCATAGTAGGATTCCACCTAGAGGAAGGGGGAACAAGGAAGGGAGAGGGAGAGGGGAAGGAAAGGGGGCCTCGCCCCCTTCCCCTAGTCCAATTCGAACCCAAGGGGGGCGCAGCCAGCCCCTTGCGGCCCTCCTCTCTCTCCACTAAGGCCCATCAAGGCCCATTAGTTCCCTCGGGGGGTTCCGATAACCCTCCGGCACTCCGATAATTAATCGGTACCTCTCGGAACTCATCCAGTATCCGAATAACATCGTCCAATATATCAATCTTTATGTCTCGACCATTTTGAGACTCGTCTTCATGTTTGTGATCTCATCTGGGACTCCAAACAAACTTCGGTTCATAAAATCACATAACTCATAATACAAATCATCATCGAACGTTAAGTGTGCGGACCCTACGGGTTCGAGAACTATGTAGACATGACCGAGACACATCTCCGGTCAATAACCAATAGCGGAATGTGGATGATCATATTCGCTCCTACATATTCTACGAAGATATTTATCGGTCAAACCGCATAACAACATATGTTGTTCCGTTTGTCATCGGTATGTTACTTGCCCGAGATTCGATCGTCGGTATCATCGTACCTAGTTCAATCTCGTTACCAGCAAGTCTCTTTACTTGTTACGTAATGCATCATCACGTGACTAACTCATTAGGCACATTGCTTGCAAGGCTCATAGTGATGATCATCACCGAGAGGGCCCAGAGATACCTCTCCGATACACGGAGTGACAAATCCTAATCTCGATCTATGCCAACTCAATAAACACCATCGGAGACAGCTGTAGAGCATCTTTATAATCACCCTGTTACATTGTGACGTTTGATAGCACACAAGGTGTTCCTCCGGTATTCGGGAGTTGCATAATCTCATAGTCAGAGGAACATGTATAAGTCATGATGAAAGCAATAGCAATAAAACTAAACGATCATTATGCTAAGCTAACGGATGGGTCTTGTCCACCACATCATTCTCTAATGATGTGATCCCCTTTATCAAATGACAACACATGTCTATGGTCAGGAAACTTAACCATCTTTGATTAACGAGCTAGTCTAATAGAGGCATACTAGGGACACTCTGTTTGTCTATGTATTCTCACATGTACTAAGTTTTTGGTTAATACAATTCTAGCATGAATAATAAACATTTATCATGATATAAGGGAATATAAATAACAACTTTATTATTGCCTCTAGGGCATATTTCATTCACAAAGTGCTTAGTGATATGCTCCATAGCCCTCACCCACTTCCTCATATCCACATATGTCCCAAACCAAATTCAAACTCGGCCCCACCAATTAGATCTATCCAGCGCCACCGAGTTCACTTCACATAGCCACTGCCAAAAACACTAATCAATTCGGTCTCACCGATGGGATCTCGGTCTCACCAAGATGGGCTTGCAAACTCTCTGTTGTCTATTGCAATTATTTCGGTCACACCGAGATATGCAATCGGTCCCACCGAGTTTACTTGACCAACTCTCTGTCTTGCTTATTACCAAAAATCGGTCCCACCGAGTTTGTGTAATCGGTCCAATTGAGTTGAGGTTTTACCCTAACCCTAGCACATCGGTCCCACCGAGTTGATCATATCGGTCCCACCGAAAACTCTAATGTTCACATTTTGAACCATATCGGTCTGACCGAGTTTCTCGATTCGGTCCCATCGAGTTTGGTGAATTGTGTGTAATGACTAGTTTTTGTGTGGAGGCTATATATACCCCTCCACCCATCCTCCATTCGTGGGGAGAGCCATCAGAACGTGCCTACACTTCAACCATTCATTTTCTGAGAGAGAACCACGTACTCATGTGTTGAGACCAAGATATTCCAATCCAACCACAAGAATCTTGATCTCTAGCCTTCCCCAAGTTGCTTTCCACTCAAATAATCTTTCCACCAAATCCAAATCCGTGAGAGAGAGAGAGAGTTGAGTGTTGGGGAGACTATCACTTGAAGCACAAGAGCAAGGAGTTCATCATGAACACACCATCTATTACCTTTTGGAGAGTTGTGTCTCCTAGATTGGTTAGGTGTCACTTGGGAGCCTTCGTCAAGATTGTGGAGTTGAACCAAGGAGTTTGTAAGGGCAAGGAGATCGCCTACTTCATGAAGATCTACCCAAGTGAGGCAAGTCCTTCGTGGGCGATGGCCATGTTGGGATAGACAAGGTTGCTTCTTCGTGCACCCTTCGTGGGTGGAGCCCTCCATGGACTCACGCAACCATTACCATTCGTGGGTTGAAGTCTCCATCAACGTGGATGTACGATAGCACCACCTATCGAAACTATGCCAAAAATCTCTGTATCTCCAATTGCGTTTGCACACTCCAATCCCATCCCTTTACTTTCTTGAAACTTGCATGCTTTACTTTGCGCTACTCATATACTCTTGCCATGCTTGCTTGAAATGTATTGTGAATGTCTAAACTTGTGCTAAAACTCCACCTTTACTTAAAGAAATTAAAAAGTGCTACTTTTCTTTGTTGAGGGTCTAATCACCCCCCCCCCCTCTAGACACCTCTTCTCGATCCTACATGGGTTGGTGAAGATCCAGCCATTCTGAGATCGGATGTAATCGGTGTTGCTTCATGTGCTAAGTGTGGTGGCGGTGCACGGAGGCACACAACACGTGGAACTCGATGCTTCCAAAGTGCATCATACTGATGGGGGAAGGCGGCGTCTCATACTAGAGCAGCCCTTGTCCATTGATGACGAACTTGAAGGAGCCAAAGATGGAAGTTTGGCCCTGCATGAAGTCATCGAGCATGACTAGAGATCTGATCCGAGCCAGTCTTTGGCTGACGCAACCCGTGCATGGCGCTCTAACTGATGGTGCAGAAAATCGTTAGTGCTCACGATAGGGTGGAGAGCATAGCCATAAATACCAAAGGGGACTTAACACATGGTTCTTACCTAGGTTCGGGCTCTCATGGTTAAGGTAATACCCTACGTCCTGCTTTTGTTTTGAGTTGATGTGGGAGCACCTCGTGCAAGGGGGTTACAAGTGGATGATTATGATAACTATCAAGGTCTGTTTATAATGGAAGAGATGCCATGATATACCCCTAGCCTTGCCCTATGAAGGGGGCGAGGGATAAGGTTTATACGGATCCTAACTGACCTATCAATGAGGTCTTCTTAGCTTGCATGCCAAGATCATGCTTCACCTTCAAGTCGGGCCCCGGGATTGCATGCCAGGATGGAGCTACCACCAGGCTCTCTCGGCCTTGAGGCCGGCCCAATATCAGGCTTCTCGGTCCATGGGCCACCCCCAGTATTCTTGTAAGGGAACGTGCTATGCAACAAAAAATTATACTACATGATCACACATAGGAACTCTATGACAATGGAGATAACGATCAAACTCACTGTCGAGCAAAGTAACAAAAGAAGTGAAGAAATTGTAAGGGAACCCTATGGGGGTCTCTCCACACAAACACGTGCATGCGCCACAAGGAGGAGTCCTCCTCTTCCACATGGGCCAAGGAGGGAATGACTCCCTTCCTTGACCAATTTGGCCTAACTCTTCCTTATGGAAGTGACTCCCCATGTGGGCCCCATGGGGCCCACTAGAGATGGTCATGTCATAATAGTTCTTCACAACTTTCTTCCATAGATAAAATCCCGGATGTCTCTGGAACCCATTCCGAGACCTTTGAAAACATTCCATATATAGATTCAGACTTTACAAAATCATGTTATACCTTTTCAAAATTCCCGAAATCCTTCCAGAACCACCCGAAACATCTTTGGAACTCCCTGAAACTTTTTTTATATTCATTCTCTCATTTCTCTAGTGATCATAACAACTGCCCTTTCAGCATGTGACCCTATAGGTTCATCAATAAGTGGGCATGCCTCGGAACGCTTTTCAGTCAATAGTTAACAATGGAATCTAGACACCCTTGTTAACTCCAGGACATTCATGAAGTTCTCGAGTGAACTTTTGTTTATGAATACCTTCCCTTTGGATCGCAGTACATTTACAAAACCCGAGCTGAGATTATCGGTATCCCTGTGATCAACACTTTGATCACTATACCTATTATCCTCGTTGTCGGTTTTGTTCTCTTTGCTCGTATCTATTTTCTAGTATCTTTTGATCATAATCACAAGTGTCTAGCCAAACGATAATGATATTGTAACATCAAGTGGGCCCACATAGTATCTCTCTGTCGTTAGAGGAGCAAACCTAATCTTGAACTACTGTATCGAGACATACGTTTCTAGTATACCCATAAGTCACCTTTATTCACATCCAGTTACAGAGTGACGCCCAGTAACCCCAAAGTAACCATCCGGTATGTTGATATAGAATATTATCATGGTCGAAGGAACTAAGTAACCGTGAATATATTATATGAAAATACCTAACAACGAAGTCATCTCTCGGTAATTCGTAAGTTGGGTCTATACAACTCCATTGTTCTGATCATAATGGTGTTCTCATTATTGATAGCATCATATTGTTGTTGATGTTTCTACACATGTCTTTGGGTATTTCCTCTGTATCTCATATTTATAAATTAATACTATTATAGCACGGAAATATAAAGTTCATAATGAACATGTAAATATAATATTAATTATTTCCTCTAGGGAATATTTTCAATGATGATGCACCGTCAGTAACGTAGGACAGACAATGAGAGGATGGCACAACCTTATGTTCACTTTAAGTAGGAAAATAAGATAGGGAAATCTAGTATCTTAGCATGTGATTTACCTGCATGATTTAGTGTGATTGTGTAGAAGAATAGAGTTTTAATTTGTTAAACTCTTATTCGGTAAGCATTTATTTTAAAATAAAATTTTATTTGGTAAGTCAATAAAAAGAGGCAGTTCATGTAGTTTTTAGAGAAAACAAGTCAAAAATCAAAATGAAAAGAGGGGAAAGAGAAAAAAGGAAACATAAGTAAAGTTGGATGAAGGACGAGCACACAGAACCTTGCCATCTTCGTACGTATGTGGAAGATATTTCTTCTTCTCTTTCTTACTCCCTCAGTTCACTTTTATAAGATGTTCTGTCTTTTTTCGAATTAGATGTATATAGGCGTATTTTAGTATGTTTATTCGCTCATTTTAGTTTATATGTAGTCCATACTAAAATTTCCAAACATCATATAGAAGTGAACGGGGGGAGTATTAGTTATACTTAGATACTGGAATCTGAATAATTCAATTCATGTTGTTAATAAACAGCTGGTATAGATGATAGAACGAAGGCTTGTTTGCATGAGTTGGAAATTTATTCTTCGATATTCAAATCACACTGTTTGATGGTAGAAGAGCCTTAGGATTCAACAAGAAACAATTTATTACAAAAAACAAGGCCAACATGTGAATAGGAAACTCAGTTGCTAAACAAAGCCAAAGTATTTCATTGATAGGCAAATGCAAATGCGGTGGAAGAAATCTAGAAACATGTCACCAATGCGATGACATGCTTTTCTTACAACCTACACATAATTCAAAAAAATCACGGAAAACAAACAACATATAGGTAACATCAATCATAACATTAAGAGATATTTAAGGAACCCTTGTTCTCACTTTGGCAATGTTGACATTCAATAGGAACATGAAGTAGCATCAATCATGAGTAACATTTAAGGAACATAGGAGCAACTAAACAAGGACCACGTTAGAATTCACCTAATTATCCTTGTATTTGAACCGGCTAGATCACCCATGACATAAAAGGGTAGACAAAAAGGACTTTTGTGCTCTTAAGAAAGCAGGCGTTCATTTTCTTAAAAGAGTATCTATAAAGAAACAAAGCATCAAATTTCTCTGCAGTATGCTGGCATGAAGCTGTTTGTGGAAGCGTGGTGCCGCGGCCACCGACCCTCCCTTTCTTCACCAGCGTGCCTACTCCGGTTGT
>NC_041390.1:391599348-391623484 GCF_002162155.2 Triticum dicoccoides | reverse complement strand
GCACACCAAGCTAGTAACCCATCATCGGTGCCCCACGCTCAAAGAGCAACATTCCGCCTCGTGCATGGCCTCGGGATCTTGAGACCGAAGGAGAAGATGACGGTGGCTGCGGCTAAGGCGCTCATCTGCCGCTTCGACGAGCCTCTGACAGATGACGACATCGCCGCAATCGCGCGGCTTACCCGCTTGGACGCCCAGGCCCTCAAGGTGGCTACTGGCATGCTTGGCCCTGATGGAGAGGCCTCCAGCCGCCCAGTCTCCCCATGTTAGTTCACCACCGTAGTCGATGACGACCAGCCATGGGCTAGGTGAAGTTAGGTTGTAGTATGTCTGCCTTAGGGCTCGCGAGTTGTAATAGTAGTTGGACATGGTTGCTAGTTGTTTGTCGGCGGGGTTTTGGGCCTATTGGTGGCCGCCGGCAACCCCCGGATGGTAGGTTTGTGTACTCGTCTTTATTTTCAGTAAAACGCAGTCGTCATCGTCCATTCCTGGCTCGTCTCCGGGGCCAGCCTCTTGCGTATGAACTTGGTTCCAAATGAGTAGCACATGCCCGTTCATGAGCTGGAACGTCCGGGGCCTAAACAACCCCGCCTGACGCTCCGTAGTGCAGGACACCGCAAACACGCACCGCCTCGCCATTCTTTGCATCCAGGACACCAAGCTAGAGGAGTGGACAACCGCGATCACTAGGGAAGTAGGAGGCCAAAGAGTTGACGACTGCATCGTCCTGCCAGCTAATGGCACAAGAGGAGGCGCTGCCATCTTCTGGGATTCGACCTCGATTCGAATCCAATCCCATGTGACCGGCGAGTTCTCCGTTACGGCCAAAGTTTCTGTCCTCTCCTCAGGATCTAGTTTCTGGCTGACAACGGTCTACGGTCCATCTGAGGGCGCGTGAAAAGATAGTTTCCTGATCGAACTAGTGAGAAGCGCCCCTCCCCGAGGCGAGCCCTGGCTCCTCAATGGAGATTTCAACATTATCTACGAGGCCCGCGTCAAAAACAATAGCAACGTAAATAGGAGGATCATGGGAAAATTTAGGGCATCAATCGACGTGGTGGACTATGAGAGATTAAATGCAAAAATAGGCACTTTACTTGGAGTAGCAAACGCCAGGATCCAACTCTTGGTAGCATAGATAAGTTCTTCTGCATGGTTGATTGGGAGGTCATGTTCCCCGATTTCATGTTGCATGCGGCTTCCACCTCGTGCTCGGATCATTGCCCGCTACTCCTCGCGGTAGCTGCAACCCCTCGCCAGGCACCGCGGTTCCGTTAGTCTTTCTGGCCAAGGTTCCCTCATTTTAATGAGACTGTAGAAAGAGCATGGCAGCGACCAGCCCCAACGACTTGGGCTTTCGCTCGCCTGAACATCAAGATGCATCGGGTAGCCAGGGACCTAAAAATTTGGAGTAGATCATTGTTTAGTGATGCAAAAGTACAACCGCAGCTGGCCACACTGGTTGTGCTTTGCCTGGACATCGCACAAGAATGCCGGCCCCTCACTGAGGGAGAATTCCACCTGCGAAAGCTTCTGTAATTGTGAATCCTACAGCTAGTGGCAGTTGAAAGGGCTCAGAAATGCCAGGCTTCTAGGATAACATGGCTACGAGTAGGAGATGCCCAAACATCCTTCCTCCAGGCCAAGATCAATGCCTGGCACAGGAAAATTTTCATTCACTCACTGCAAGGACCGGCTGGAGTGACCACCACACATGATGAAAAATAGGAACTAGTCCATAGCCACTTCGACAGATCTTTGGGGAATAGACAGGGCCGAGCCAGCACAATTGATTGGAGCTACATCGACATGCCAAGGGTGCAAGGCGGTGGGCTAGACAACCCTTTTTCTGAGCAGGAAGTGTGGCAAGCAATCAAGCACTCGCCGGCAGAGAAATCACCTAGCCCGGACGGTTTCTCCGGCGTTTTCTTCAGAAGCTGCTGGCAAACCATAAAGAGGGATATCATGGAGGTCTTTCATCAGTTCTACCACCTCGCCGGGGGAAATTTCCATATGCTCAACACAGCTGTTGTAGTTCTCCTTCCAAAGAAAGACGGCACTGCCACAATCACTGACTACAAGCCCATTAGCCTAATACACTCCATAGCAAAACTGATCTCCAAAGTGCTCTCCCTCTGCCTATCAACGGTGATTCAAAACTTGATGTCCCCGGCACAGACGGCGTTCCTCCGAACCAAATGCATACATGACAGCTTCCACTACATGCAAAACTGCGTCAAGTCCCTCCACGCTAGAAAGACCCTGGCCCTGCTACTCAAATTAGAAATCTCAAAGGCCTTCGATAATGTTTCTTGGGATTATTTGCTTGAGCTTCTTCAACAGCTAGGTTTTAGCACGCGATGGCGAGATTGTATTGCTCTCCTCCTCTCCACCTCCTTGTCGACCTTCCTACTCAATGGCATCGCAGGGCCAAGGATTAGGCACCGCAAGGGGCTGCGACAGGGTGACCCTCTCTCACCACTCTTATTCATTCTAGCCATTGATCCGCTGGATAGAGTGCTCAAAGTGGCGTTGGAGCAAGACCTGGTCGCACCACTGCCAGGCCGTGAGATCAAGTGATACGTCTCCAACGTATCTACTTTTCTAAACACTTTTGCCCTTGTTTTGGACTCTAACTTGCATGATTTGAATGGAACTAACCCGGACTGACGTTGTTTTCAGCAGAATTACCATGGTGTTATTTATGTGCAGGAGCAAACGTTCTCGGAATGACCTGAAACTTCACGGAGCCACTATTCAGAAAATAACAAAAATACCTACCAAAGATGAAGACCAGGGGGCCCACCGTCTCTCCACGAGGATGGGGGCGCGCCTGCCCCCCTAGGGCGTGCCCCCTACCTCGTGGGCCCCCTGTTGCCTCTCCGACTCCAACTCCACCTCCATATATTGAGTTTCGGGGAGAAAAAAATAAAGGAGAAGAAATCATCGCGTTTTACGATACGGAGCCGCCGCCAAGCCCTAAAACCTCTCGGGAGGGCTGATCTGGAGTCCGTTTGGGGCTCCGAAGAGGGGAATCCTTCGCCATCGTCATCATCAACCATCCTCCATCACCAATTTCATGATGCTCACCGCCGTGCGTGAGTAATTCCATCGTAGGCTTGCTGGACGGTGATGGGTTGGATGGGATCTATCATTTAATCGAGTTAGTTTTGTTAGGGTTTGATCCCTAGTGTCCACTATGTTCTGAGATTGATGTTGCTATTTCTTTGCTATGCTTAATGCTTGTCACTAGGGCCCGAGTGCCATGATTTCAGATCTGAACCTATTATGTTTTCATCAATATATGAGTGTTCTTGATCCTATGTTGCAAGTCTATAGTCACCTATTATGTGTTATGATCCATTAACCCCGAAGTGACAATAATCAGGATACTTACCGGTGATGACCGTAGTTTGAGGAGTTCATGTATTCACTATGTGTTAATGCTTTGTTCCGGTTCTCTATTAAAAGGAGGCCTTAATATCCTTTAGTTTCCGTAAGGACCCCGCTGCCACGGGAGGGTAGCACAAAAGATGTCATGCAAGTTCTTTTCCATAAGCACGTATGACTATATTCGGAATACATGCCTACATTATATCAATGAACTGGAGCTAGTTCTGTGTCACCCTAGGTTATGACTGTTACATGATGAACCGCATTCGGCATAATTCTCCATCACCGATCCATTGCCTACGAGCTTTCCATATATTGGTCTTCGCTTATTTACTTTTCCGTTGCTATTGCTATCATCACTACAAAATACCAAAAACACTACTTTTACTACTGTTACCTTTTGCTACCGTTATCACTACTATCATATTACTTTGCTACTAAACACTTTGTTGCAGATATTAAGTTTCCAGGTGTGGTTGAGTTGACAACTCAGCTACTAATACTTGAGAATATTCTTTGGCTCCCCTTGTGTCGAATCAATAAATTTGGGTTGAATACTCTACCCTCGAAAACCGTTGCGATCCCTTATACTTGTGGGTTATCAAGACTATTTTCTGGCACCGTTGCCGGGGAGCATAGCTCTATTCTTTGAGTCACTTGGGATATATCTGCTTATCATTATGAAGAACTTGAGAGATCCAAAAACCAAGATCTATCCCTCAACTACGAGGGGAGGTAAGGAACTGCCATCTAGCTATGCACTTGATTCACCTTCTGTTATGAGTAAGTTTGCGACACCTACACCTGCTTCTGCTATTCGTTCTGATATGTCGCATGTTATTGATGATGCAACTTCTGCTATGCATGATACTTATGATGAAACTACCTCTATGCCTGATACTACTATGCCACTTAGTGATTTTCTTGATGAACAACTTGCTAGGGCTAGAGAGATTGAAAATATTGAATCTGATGATACTGAAAAAAGTGATGATGAAGAATCACTTGTTATTCCTCAGGGTTATTTATTTGATCAAGAAGCTTCTTTAGCTATTTTAGCTTGCAGAAATAGAACTGAACTAAAAAAATTATTAGCTAAATGGACTAAGCAATCTCTAAATGCTAGATTGAAACCTGACCCTGCTTTTGCTACTTCACCTATCATTGTTACTGATAAGGATTATGAATTCTCTGTTGATCATGATATAATTACTTTGGTTGAATCTGATCCTTTTCATGGTTATGAATCTGAAACCGTTGTGGCACATCTTACTAAACTGAATGATATAGCCACCCTATTCACTAAAGATGAGAGAACTCGTTACTTTTATATCCTTAAAATATTTCCATTCTCATTAAAGGGTGATGCTAAGATATGGTTTAATTCTCTTGATCCTGGTTGTGTGCG
Organism: Triticum dicoccoides; assembly: GCF_002162155.2. Taxonomy (NCBI): domain Eukaryota; kingdom Viridiplantae; phylum Streptophyta; class Magnoliopsida; order Poales; family Poaceae; genus Triticum; species Triticum dicoccoides. Next base: position 391,618,683 of record NC_041390.1, on the reverse strand, counting down.
TAGTCCCCAGGATATGATTTATTACTTCTCTGCTAAATATTTCCCTGCTCATAAGAAACAAGCTGCTTTAAGGGATATATATAATTTTGTGCAAATTGAAGAAGTGAGTCTCCCACAAGCTTGGGGAGGCTTCTCCAATTACTTAATGCTTTGCCTGATCATCCTCTTAAGAAAAATGAAATACTTGATATCTTTTATAATGGACTAACCGATGCCTCCAGAGATTACCTGGATAGTTGTGCTGGTTCTGTTTTCAGGGAAAGAACACCGGATGAAGCTAAAATTCTATTAAATAATATGTTGACAAATGAAAATAATTGGACACCTCCGGAACCAATTCCTGAGCCTATTCCTAAACCAACTCCGAAGAAGAGGGGTATTCTATTTCTCAGTCCTGAAGATATGCAAGAGGCAAAGAAATCTATGAAAGAAAAATGTATTAAAGCTGAAGATGTTAAGAATTTACCTCCTATTGAAGAAATAGATGGTCTTAATTTACCGCCTGTTGAAGAAACATATAATCTTAATCCTTTACCTATTGAATAAATTCATGGTCTTGATAACCCGACACAGGTAGTAAAGGTAAATTCTCTCTATAGATATGATAAAGTTGTAATCCCATTTACTAAATTTGCTAGCCCATGCTTAGATGAGTTTGATAAATTTATGGCTAAGCAAGAAGATTTTAATGCTTATTTTGGTAGACAATTGAAATACAATTCAAATATGCTTGAACACTTGGGTGATTATATGGCTAATGTCAAAGGTGAACTTAAACTTATTGGTAAACATGCTTCTATGGTTACCACTCAAGTAGAACAAGTACTTAAAGCTCAAAATTATTTGCTCAGTGAATTTAACAATAAGGATAATGATCATGTTGTTAGAGTTATGACTAGAGGTGGTAGAATGACTCAGGAATCTTTGTATCCTGAAGGCCATCCTAAAAGAATTGAGCAAGATTCTCAGAGAAATAATATAGATACACCTAGTTCTTCTAAAAAGAAGAAAAAGAAAAATGATAGGACTTTGCATGCTTCTAGTGATCCTATTGTTGAAACACCTGAGAATCCAAATGATATTTCTATTTCTGATGCTGAAACACAATCTGCTAATTGATACGTCTCCAACGAATCTATAATTTTTTATTGCTCCATGCTATATTATCTACTGTTTTGGACTATATTGGGCTTTATTTTCCACTTTTATATTATTTTTGGGACTAACCTATTAACCGAAGGCCCAGCCTAGAATTGTTGTTTTTTGCCTATTTCAGTGTTTCGGATAAACAGAATATCAAACGGAGTCCAAATGGAATAAAATCTTCGGAAACGTGATTTTCTCGTCGAACATGATCCAGGATACTTGGACCCTACTGCAAGGGATCAAAGAGGTGGTCACGAGGGTGGGGGGCGCCCCCCCTAGGGTGCGCCCCCTGCCTCATGGGCCCCTCGGTGCTCCACCGACGTACTCCTTCCTCCTATATATACACACATACCCCCAAACGATTAGAACAGGAGCCAAAACCCTAATTCCACCGCCGCAACTTTCTATATCCACGAGATCCCATCTTGGGGCCTGTTCCGGAGCTCCGCCAGAAGAGGGCCGTCATCACGGAGGGCTTCTACATCATCCTAGCCCCTCCGATGAAGTGTGAGTAGTTTACCTCAGACCTTCTGGTCCATAGTTAGTAGCTAGATGGCTTCTTCTCTCTCTTTAAATCTCAATACAAAGTTCTCCCCCTCTCTCGTGGAGATCTATTCGATGTAATCTTCTTTTTGCGGTGTGTTTGTTGAGACCAATGAATTGTGGGTTTATGATCAAGTCTATCTATGAATAATATTTGAATCTTCTCTGAATTCTTTTATGCATGATTGGTTATCTTTGCAAGTATCTTCGAATTATCCGTTTGGTTTGGCTAACTAGATTAGTAGTTCTTGCCATGGGAGAAATGCTTAGCTTTGGGTTCGATCTTGTGGTGTCCTTACCCAGTGACAGAAGGGGCAGCAAGGCACGTATTGTATCGTTGCCATCGAGGATAACAAGATGGGGTTTATTTCATATTGCATGAATTTAGCTCTCTACATCATGTCATCTTGCTTAAGGCGTTACTCTGTTTTTAACTTAATACTCTAGATGCATGCTGGATAGCGGTCGATGAGTGGAGTAATAGTAGTAGATGCAGAATCGTTTCGATCTACTTGTCACGGACATGATGCCTATATACATGATCATGCCTAGATATTCTCATAATTATGCACAATTCTATCAATTGCTCAACAGTAATTTGTTCACCCACCGTAGAATACTTATGCTCTTGAGAGAAGCCACTAGTGAAACCTATGGCCCCCGGGTCTATTCTCACCATATCAATCTCCATCACTTTTATATTGCTTTGCTATTTACTTTGCTTTTACTTTTTTACTTTGCATCTTTATATCAAAAATACCAAAAATATTCTATCTATCAGATCTCACTCTCGTAAGTGACCGTGAAGGGCTTGACAACCCCTAATCGTGTTGGTTGCGAGTAGCTATCGCTTTGTGTAGGCACAAGGGACTTGAGCGTGGGCTCCTACTGGATTGATACCTTGGTTCTCAAAAACTGAGGGAAATACTTACGCTACTCTGCTATATCATCCCTTCCTCTTCGGGGAAAACCAACGCAAGCTCAAGATGTATCAAGAAGGATTTCTGGCGCCGTTGCCGGGGAGTCTACGCAAAAAGTCACATACCAAGTACCCATCACAATCCCTATCTCTCGCATTACATTATTTGCCATTTGCCTCTCGTTTTCCTCTCCCCCAATTCACCCTTGCCGTTTTAATCGCCCACTCTCTCTCCATCCTCCCTCTCTATTTGCCTCTTTTTGTCCGCTTGCTTTTTATTTGCCCGTGTGTTAGATTGCTTGTTTGTCGCGATGGCTCAAGATGCTACTAAATTTTGTGACTTCACCAATACCAATAATAATGATTTCCTTAGCACTCTGATTGCTCCTCTTACCGATGCTGAATCTTGTGAAATTAATACTGCTTTGTTGAATCTTGTTATGAAAGATCAATTCGCCGGCCTTCCTAGTGAAGATGACGCTACTCATCTGAATAGCTTCGTTGATTTATGTGATACGCAAAAGAAAAAATATGTCAATTGTTAAATTGAAGCTATTTCCTTTTTTGCTTAGAGATCGTGCTAAAGCTTGGTTTTCGTCTTTGCCTAAGAATAGTATTGATTCATGGAACAAATGCAAAGATGCTTTTATCTCTAAGTATTTTCCTCCCGCTAAGATCATCTCTCTTAGAAACGATATAATGAACTTTAAACAACTTGATCATGAACATGTTGCACAAGCTTGGGAGAGAATGAAATTAATGATACGTAATTGCCCTAATCATGGTTTGAATTTATGGATGATAATACAAAAATTTTATGCTGGATTGAATTTTGCTTCTAGAAATCTTTTAGATTCGGCCGCGGGAGGCACTTTTATGGAAATCACTTTAGGAGATTCTACTAAACTCCTAGATGATATTATGGTTAATTATTCTCAATGGCATACTGAAAGAACTTCTAATAAAAAGGTGCATGCGATAGAAGAAATTAATGTGTTGAGTAAAAAGTTAGATGAACTTATGAAATTATTTGCTACTAAGAGTGTTTCTTCTGATCCTAATGATATGCCTTTGTCTACTTTGATTGAGAATAACAATGAATCTATGGATGTGAATTTTGTTGGTAGGAATAATTTTGGTAACAACGCTTATAGAGGGAATTTTAATCCTAGGCCATATCCTAGTAATCCTTCTAATAATTACGGGAATTCCTACAACAACTCTTATGGAAATTATAATAAGATGCCCTCAGATTTTGAATCTAATATTAAAGAATTTATTTCTTCGCAAAAGAATTTTAATGCTATGATTGAAGAAAAATTGCTTAAGATTGATGATTTGGCTAGGAACGTTGATAGAATTGCTCTTGATGTTGATGCTTTGAAACTTAGATCTATTCCACCTAAGCATGATATTAATGAGTCTCTAAAAGCCATGAGAATTTCAATTGATGAGTGTAAAGAAAGAAGCGCTAGGATGTGTGCTTCCAAAGATGCCTTTATTAAAGCTTGTTCTTCCAATTCCTATGAAAATCAAGATGAAGATCTAAAAGTTATTCATGTGTATCCTATTATATCTTTATTTTGCAATATGAATCTTGATGAAACTGAATATGATCTTCCTTTACCTAGAAGGCGTTCTAAAAATTTGGAGTGTTTAGATCTTAATGATGAAATTGATGAAAGTGGGATTGAAAGAAATAAAAATCTAGATATTGCTAAACCCACTATATTAGATTTTAAGGAATTTAATTATGAAAATTTCTCTTTGATTGATTGTATTTCCTTGTTGCAATCCGTGCTAAATTCTCCACATGCTTATAGTCGAAATAAAGCCTTCACCGAACATATTGTTGATGCCTTGATGCAATCCTATGAAGAAAAACTTGAGTTGAAAGTTTCTATCCCTAGAAAACTCTACGATGAGTGGGAAACAACTAATTAACATTAAAGATCATGAGTTTTATGCTTTGTGTGATTTGGGTGCTAGCGTCTCTACTATTCCCAAGGCTTTGTGTGATTTACTAGATTTCCGTAATTTTGATGATTGCTCTCTAAACTTGCATCTTGCGGATTCCACTATTAATAAACCGATGGGAAGAGTTAATGATGTTCTTATTGTTGCAAATAGGAATTATTTGCCCATAGATTTCATTGTTCTTGATATAGATTGCAATCCTTCTTGCCCTATTATTCTTGGTAGACCTTTCCTTAGAACGGTTGGTGCGATTATTGATATGAAGGAAGGGAATATTAGATTTCAATTTCTATTAAAAAGGGCATGGAACACTTTCAAAGAAATAAAATAAAATTACCATATTAAACTATCATGAGAGCTACTTATGGATTACCTACCAAAGATGGCAATACCTAGATCTATTCTTGCTTGTTATGCGTAGCTAGGGGCGTTAAACGACAGCGCTTGTTGGGAGGCAACCCAATTTTATTTTTATTCCTTGATTTTTGCTCCTGCTTAGTAATAAATAAATTATTTAGCCTCTGTTTTGGTTTTGTTTTTTGTGTTTAATTAGTGTTTGTGCCAAGTAGAACCGTTGGGAAGACTTGGGGAAAGTCTTGTTGAACTTGCTGTAAAAAACAGAAACTTTAGCGCTCACGAGAAATGCTGTCATTTTTATTTGAAGAGTGATATTTAGTTAATTATTTTTTCAGATGATCAATAGGTAAATTCCTCATGTCCAGCAATTTAATTTATAATTTTTTGGGTTCCAGATCTTGCGCTAGCTTCAGATTACTACAGACTGTTCTGTTTTTGACAGATTCTGTTTTTCGTGTGTTGTTTGCTTATTTTGATGAATCTATGGCTAGTAAAATAGTTTATAATCCATAGAGAAGTTGGAATACAGTAGGTTTAACACCAATATAAATAAATAATGAGTTCATTACAGTACCTTGAAGTGGTCTTTTGTTTTCTTTCGCTAACGGAGCTCACGAGTTTTCTATTTTGAGTTTTGTGTTGTGAAGTTTTCAAGTTTTGGGTGAATTCTTTTGATGGATCATGGAACAAGGAGTGGCAAGAGCCTAAGCTTGGGGATGCCCATGGAACCCCCAATATAATCCAAGTACACCAAAAAGTCAAAGCTTGGGGATGCCCCCGGAAGTCATCCCCTCTTTCGTCCACTTCCATCGGTAATTTACTTGGAGCTATATTTTTATTCACCAACATGATATGTGTTTTGCTTGGAGCGTCTTGTATTGTTTGTGTCTTTGTTTGTTAGTATGCCACAATCATCCTTGCTGTACACACATTTTGAGAGAGCCATACATGAATTAAAATTTGATAGAATACTCTATGTGCTTCACTTATATCTTTTGAGCATTATAATTTTGCTCTATGTGCCTCACTTAGATCTTTTAGAGCACGGTGGTGGATATGTTTTAAAGAAACTATTGATCTCTCATGCTTCAATTAAATTAATTTGAGAGTCTCTTAATAGCATGGCAATTTTCCTAATAATAATATGCTTGGTATTCAAGATTTGTGAAACTTTCTTTTAAGTGTGTTGAATACTAAGAAAAGATTGACGCATGATAATTGTTTTGAGATATGGAGGTGATAATATTAAAGTCATGCTAGTTGAGTAGTTGTGAATTTAAAGAATACTTGTGTTGAAGTTTGTGATTCCCGTAGCATGCACGTATGGTGAACCGTTATGTGATGAAGTCGGAGCATGATTTATTTATTGATTGTCTTCCTTATGAGTGGCGGTCGGGGACGAGCGATGGTCTTTTCCTACCAATCTATCCCCCTAGGAGCATGCGCGTAATACTTTGCTTTGATAACTTCTAAATTTTTGCAATAAGTATATGAGTTCTTTATGACTAATGTTGAGTCCATGGATTATACGCACTCTCACCCTTACACCCTTGCTTTCCTCTCTAATACGATAATACCGCGCAACTTTCGCCGGTATTATACACCTACCATATACCTTCCTCAAAACAGCCACCATACCTACCTATTATGGAATTTCCATAGCCATTCCAAGATATATTGCCATGCAACTTTCCACCATCTAGTTCATCATGACATATCCATCATTGTCATATTGCTTAGCATGATCATGTAGTTGACATAGTATTTGTGGCAAAGCCACCGTTCATAATTATTTCATACTTGTCACTCGTGATTCATTGCATATCCCAGTACACCGCCGGAGGCATTCATATAGAGTCATACTTTGTTTTAGTATCGAGTTGTAATCATTGAGTTGTAAATAAATAGAAGTGTGATGATCATCATTCAATAGAGCATTGTCCCAAAAAAAAGCAAGGCCAAAGAAAAAAAGAAGGCCAAAAAAAGGGCGATGCTACTATCCTTTTTTCCGCACTTGTGCTTCAAAGTAGCACCATGATATAGCAAGTCTCATATATTGTGCTTCAAAGTAGCACCATGTTCTTCATATAGAGAGTCTCATATGTTGTCACTTTCATATACTAGGGGGAATTTTACGTTATAGAACTTGGCTTGTATATTCCAATGATGGGCTTCCTCAAATTGCCCTAGGTCTTCATGAGCAAGCAAGTTGGATGCACACCCACTAGTTTCTTTTGTTGAGCTTTCATACATTTATAGCTCTAGTGCATCCGTTGCATGGCAATCCCTACTCACTCACATTGATATCTATTGATGGGCATCTCCATAGCCCATTGATACGCCTAGTCGATGTGAGACTGTCTTCTCCTTTTTTGTCTTCTCCACAACCACCATTCTATTACACCTATACTGCTATATCCATGGCTCACGCTCATGTATTGCGTGAAAATTGAAAAAGTTTTGAAAAAGTTAGAGTATGAAACAATTGCTTGGCTTGTCATCGGGGTTGTGCATGACTTAAATACTTTGTGTGGGGGAGATGGAGCATAGCCAGACTATATGATTTTGTAGGGATAACTTTCTTTGGCCATGTTATTTTGAGAAGACATAATTGCTTTGTTAGTATGCTTGAAGTATTATAATTTTCTATGTCAATATAAACTTTTGTCTTGAATCTTTCTAATCTGAATATTCATACCACAATGAAGAAGATTTACATTGAAATTATGCCAAGTAGCACTCCGCATCAAAAATTCTCTTTTTTATCATTTACCTACTCGAGGACGAGCGGGAATTAAGCTTGGGGATGCTTGATACGTCTCCAAGGTATCTATAATTTGGGGATAATTAGATTTGTGCCCCTAGTTGTGTCCCACTCGTCTGTTTTACCCCTAATTCCCAAAAGTCACCGGTTCTGTCCAAGTCACTTTGATCCTCTTATGCTTTTGCCCTTTGACCGTTTGACCGTCAGTTTGAAAACTTCATAACTAATTCATACAAAATCAAAAAATACAAATAAGATACCAAAATGTTCAGAAAAACATCACCTATATGTCAGTGTCATTTGCATTCATGAAAAAAGTGTTGGAAAGTGCACATCCGAGTTTTAGCTCTTTTGATACCACCATGAATAGTAAACTCTGAAAAAATTCAAAAAAATTCAAAACAAATATGGTGGAAAAGAATGACAAGTGTTCTAAGTGCTTGCCAAGTTTCATTAGGGAACGACATTCGTGGAAGTCGTGGCAAAAAAATAATCTATTTTGGAGTGTTGATTGTTTTTGTTTGCCGCGGCACCCACAAATGTTATTCCCTGATGAAACTTGGCAGACACTTAAAACATTTGTCATTCTTTGCCACCAAATTATTTTTGAATTTTTTTGAACTTTTTTAGATTTTACTATTCATGGTGATAGAATAAGAGATAAAACTCGGATGGGCACTTTCCAACACCGTTTTCATGGATGCAAATGACACTGACATATAGGTGATGTTTTTCTGAACATTTTGGTATCTTATTTGCATTTTTCTGATTTAGTATGAATTAGTTATGAAGTTTTCAAACTGACGGTCAAACGGTCAAAGGGCAAAAGCATAAGAGGAGCAAAGTGACTTGGACAGAACCAGTGCCTTTTGGGAATTAGGGGTAAAACAGACAAGTGGGACACAACTAGGGGCATAAATCTAATTATCCCTAATTTTTTATTGCTCCATGCTATATTATCTACTGTTTTGGACTATATTGGGCTTTATTTTCCACTTTTATATTATTTTTGGGACTAACCTATTAACCGAAGGTCAGCCCAGAATTGTTGTTTTTGCCTATTTCAGTGTTTCGGATAAACAGAATATCAAAGGAGTCCAAACGGAACAAAATCTTCGGAAACGTGATTTTCTCGCCGAACGTGATCCAGGAGACTTGGACCCTACTGCAAGGGATCAAAGAGGTGGTCACGAGGGTGGGGGGGCGCCCCCAAAGGGTGCGCCCACTGCCTCGTGGGCCCCTCGGTGCTCCACCGACGTACTCCTTCCTCCTATATATACACACGTACCCCCAAACGATCAAAACAGGAGCCAAAACCCTAATTCCACCGCCGCAACTTTCTATATCCACGAGATCCCATCTTGGGGCCTATTCCGGAGCTCCGCCGGAAGAGGGCCGTCATCATGGAGGGCTTCTACATCATCCTAGCCCCTCCGATGAAGTGTGAGTAGTTTACCTCAGACCTTCGGGTCCATAGTTAGTAGCTAGATGGCTTCTTCTCTCTCTTTGAACTCAATACAAAGTTATCCCCCTCTCTCGTGGAGATCTATTCGATGTAATCTTCTTTTTGCGGTGTGTTTGTTGAGATCGATGAATTGTGGGTTTATGATCAAGTCTATCTATGAATAATATTTGAATCTTCTCTGAATTCTTTTATGCATGATTGGTTATCTTTGCAAGTCTCTTCGAATTATCCATTTGGTTTGGCCAACTAGATGGGAGAAGTGCTTAGCTTTGGGTTCGATCTTGCGGTGTCCTTACCCAGTGACAGAAGGGGCAGCAAGGCACGTGTTGTATCGTTTCCATCAAGGATAACAAGATGGGGTTTATTTCATATTGCACGAATTTATCTCTCTACATCATGTCATCTTGCTTAAGGCGTTACTCTGTTTTTAACTTAATACTCTAGATGCATGCTGGATAGCGGTTGATGAGTGCAGTAATAGTAGTAGATGCAGAATCGTTTCGATCTACTTGTCACGGACGTGATGCCTATATACATGATCATGCCTAGATATTCTCATAATTATGCACAATTCTATCAATTGCTCAATAGTAATTTGTTCACCCACCGTAGAATACTTATGCTCTTGAGAGAAGCCACTAGTGAAACCTATGGCCCCCGGGTCTATTCTCATCATATCAATCTCCATCACTTTTATATTGCTTTGCTATTTAGTTTGCTTTTACTTTTTACTTTGCATCTTTATATCAAAAATACCAAAAATATTCTATCTATCAGATCTCACTCTCGTAAGTGACCGTGAAGGGCTTGATAACCCCTAATCGCGTTGGTTGCGAGTAGCTATCGCTTTGTGCAGGTATGAGGGACTTGAGCGTGGGCTCCTACTGGATTGATACCTTGGTTTTCAAAAACTGAGGGAAATACTTACGCTACTCTGCTGCATCATCCCTTCCTCTTCGGGGAAAACCAACACAAGCTCAAGACGTAGCAGTAATGAACCTGAAACTAGTAATAATGTTAATGATAATGTTCATGATGATGCTCAACCTAGTAATGAACCTGTTGTTGATCTTGATAACCCACAGTCAAAGAATCAACGTTATGATAAGAAAGACTTTGTTGCTAAGAAACACGGTAAAGAAAGAGAACCTTGGGTTCAGAAACCCATGCCTTTTCCTCCCATGCCATCCAAGAAAAAGGATGATGAGGATTCTTGTAGCGACCCGACCCGAATGGGTCAAGTCTCTGTGCTTACGTGTCATCCCTGGATCGGTATGCTGACACACACAGTACACGAAGGATTTATAACAGAGGTAAATCACATGTATTAAGTAATGTAAATACTATTACCTCAAATCCAAAATCGCGGAAGCAACAAGGTTGTGGTTACCCATCAACACCAACGGCAAAGTTGAGTGTAGAAATCGTAACCCTAACGTATCACTTACTCGTCGTAAGATACTCCTACAACATGAGACGTTGCAGCCACAGAGGGTCAGTACATTGAATGTACTGGCAAATTCACACCATAGAGAATGATGAACAATGGCTATCACTACATGCATATTTGGCTGGTGGAAAAGCTCTATGGTTATAAGGTTTTTCCGTAAAGCCAATTTTTCCCTACTGCAAAGGAATAAATTTATTTAACTATCATGGTGGTTGTGAAACATTGAGAATGGTTGACAGCATTCTCAATCCCAACTAAAAGTAATTAAAACCCAACAACATTAATTAGAGGTAACATGTTGAGATTCACATGATATTCAAGTACTAGATACTCAAGTTGTCCATAACCGGGGACACGGCTAATCATGATTAGTTTGTACACTCTGCAGAGGTTTGTGCACTTTTCCCCACAAGACTCGATCGCCTCCGTTTGATTTCTCGCACTACAGGGTGTTTGAGAAGACTGATGACCGAGACACAGTCTTTCAAAAGCGCTAGCACCTTACATGTGGGTAGACCGGTACACCTACTTCCCCTACATCTGCTAGTCTACCCGTAAGAGTTCGCACGACTTAGTCAACTATGCCAGAGCCCATAATGGCTTGTGGCTGCAAACGTAAGTTTCTAGTTCGAAAGATCTTATGATCCCTTTGAGCCTGGGTGGCGGTCCGAAAAAAACAGGCAAGTCCTGATAGACATCAGGTGCCTCAATCCACCCAGATGTGTGTTTAAGTTTCCACCTTAGATAAACCATTAAAATTAATAAACTCACATATGTCATGGATATCACTCACCCAATCCACGTCTACTAGCATAGCATGGCATAATAAGCAAACGTAGAAGTAACTCCCAAAGGTTTCATAATAATACATGTAATAGGTACTACCTCATCTACTTCCCATCCCACAATTTAATTAGATCCTAATCATGCAATGTGAGAGGATTGATCTAATGCAATAAAACATGGGTTGTAGAAAAGGTATGATCAAAGTGTTACTTGCCTGCAATGTAGATGAAGATGATTCGCACTTAAAACTCTTGATAGATCTACTCGTCACACTCCGGTCAATCTATCGTAAGCAAACAATAGTAACCACACAATAAGTACTCATCTAATGCACAAGTAAAACTCAAACAAAGGAACGAACCAGATAGTTCAACTTAAGAACTCCGGTTGCAAAGCAAGAACGAACCGAACAAAGAAACGGAAAACAAACGGCGGAAGAAAACAACTCGGTTCTAGCAAGTTGAAACTAGGTCAAATTTTACCATACCAAAAGCTTGTTTAAGTTGATTAGACGGAATGGCGGTTTCGAGACGAAACTCCAGGCGCTTGAATCACCTGATTCCGATAAACGAGCGAGAAGAAAGACTAGAACGAAGATCGGATCTGAGATCGCGATCGCGGAATAAATCCGACGGAAAGAAAGAGACGAACGGTTAAACGAACGGGCGTCGTTAACCAGGAATAATCGGTGATCACGTTCGTTGAGACGAACGGTCCGAAAGAAGAACGAAAACCGATCTAGGGTTTCGGAAAAGAAACCGAAACAAAGAATCGGAGAGAAAAACCGGAAAAGAAAACCGGAACGGTTTCTTTTAAAAGAACCGAACCGCGGGGAAGAAAAAGAGAGGCGCGGGGCTACCTCCGGTGAGGCGGGGCGAACGGTGGCGACGGCGGCATTGGGCGGCAGCGGCGATGCACAAGGGCGGCGGCGCGGGTGAGGGGCGGCGCGGGTGAGGGGCGGCGCGGCTATGGTGAGGGGCGCGGGGTGGAGCGCGGCTTGGGGAGGCGCGGGGTGGTGTGGGGCTTGGGGTTTGATGTGAGGAGAGGGTTTGATTTGATGTTTTGGAGGGGCAGGGTGTGGGGGTATTTATATAGGTGAGGGGAGGGATTTACTTGGGGTAGGGGACAAGAAATAGACTAGGAATAGGAAAAGGAAAACGAAACAAGGAAAAGGGCTAGCCTAGAGTCCTTTTTGGACTCGGCTAAGAGCAAGAGGCGAGGCGGCGGCCTCCTGGCGCTTGGCGCCTGGCGCACGCGCGCTGCTGGGGGCGGCGGCTGGCTGGGCCTCGGCCCGGCTGGCCTGCTGGAGTTCCCTTTTTTTTTAAACGGTTTCGCGCGCAGAAAAACACAGAAAATAAAATCTAAACGAACTCCAAAAATTCTAAAGTAAATTTTCCCCGACTCCTAAAAATGAGTCGAACAAAATGAACTTTTCTCCGGACCTAAAATGCAATTTTCGAAAACACGCATTTTTCCCTATCCAAATAAAAAGCAAATAAACTCCGGCAAACAAAATTTGATCTATTTATTAAATCTTCATTTTTCCTGAATTTTGGGAAAGTCATATTATTCCCTCTCTCATATTTTGATATCGGAAAAATAATTGAAGATGAAATAAATAAATCAAATGATCCTCTTTTCAACTTCGAGAAAACTCTCGATTATGAAAATAACGAAATCTCCAACTCCCTCCGAAGGTCCTTGAGTTGCGTGAAATTTCTAGGATCGACCAAAAAGCAAGAAAATAAGACATGCATGATGATCTAATGTATAACATTCCAAATTGAAAATTTGGGATGTTACAAACCTACCACCCTTAAAAGGAATCTCGTCCTCGAAATTCGGAGAGGCTAGCCAGAACAGGTTAGGGTTTGGGGTCTTCTCAAAATCCATCGATCATCTCCAGGGTCTGGGGTGCTACCACCCTTAGAAGCATGTTTACGGTTCCATCAAAACTCATATACTCCATCTTTATTCTTGACAGTGTCGGTCTTCTCAGATCCTCAAGAAAATTCCTTCTCTGAACTCTTCTGGTAGTGGCATAACCTTTACCACAATTCTTCTATCCTTTCATCTTGGTAAGGTTATTCCGCGACTGGGTCTTCGTAGCGGACGGGTCTGGCGTCAAAACTAAACAACTATCGATATCTCATGGTGGTCAACAATTTATGGTTTCTCCTGCACGAAATGGGTCTGGGTGATCCTCACCGTATAACCTACGGTTGGCAACAACTGCCTTGTACAAGGGGAAAATACCTATACCATTCTAAGGTTTAATAGGGTTTTCATCGTCGTCTCTCTACTATAGGTAAGTCACTCAGATTTACCATTCCATATAGCAAGGCGAACAATAAGAGTAAGTCGGTATGGTGATCAATCCATCCCGCACCCAAATCATTACCTTGTATACGGTTTAGCGAATCTCGCATTGTAACACTCGGTCATCCTCGCAAGCATTGCAGAATTTCTCTTGTCGACGAACCAAGTTCGGATAAATCCATAGATTCTGCAAGCCAAACAACCATCTATCATTCCTTCACAACTCTCAGGTTTTGCGTTACTCCTATAAGATCGTCTACCGACAAGGTATATCCACTTCCAGGGTTTTTCTTTCAGCAAGAATGTGCTTGCTTCTTGGCAGGTCCTGGGGCCTGTGGCTTATGGCACACCTCATCACTTGTAGTCCTTTGAACTTATTTTCGGGCAACTGATCATTATTCCAACTTCCTAGTATTCTTAAATTCATCCAATTGTATTGTCTTCCTTCCTTCTATTGGCACCAAACTAAAACGTGATTACTCAAACTCATCACGGAATTTCCATTGATCCATATTTCCAACATCATACCTCCTTTATATCCAATAGTACTTCATCTCCTCATCCTCGTGGGATATCCCTCATACCGAGATATAAACTTATACTTATGGAGTCCATATTCCACTTCGTGGAACATCATTATCCTTTCCGCGGTAAAGCGTCCTTACAGGAAAATATTGGCCATCTCTGCATGGCACTTCTCCAACTGGGAAACGTGAAACACATCTTGAACTCCTGACAGTCCTTCGGGTAACTCAAACTTGTAGGCCACTTCTCTCATACGCTCCAAAACTCGGTATGGTCCTACAAATCTCGGGGCTAACTTTACCTTAACTCCAATTCGTTTAACTCCTTGCAGAGGGAACACATGAAGACATGCTCTGTCTCCAATTTCATAGACTACCTCCTTGCGTTTTTAAGTCTGCATAACTCTTCTACCAGGACTGAGCTACCTTCAGTCTATCTCGAATCAACTTAACATTCTCTTCTGACTCCTTTGATCACCTTTGGTCCAAACAACTGTCGGTCTCCAACTTCATCCCACATACTCTTGGGGCATCACACATATCGAGACAAAACTCGTATTCATTTTTGTCCGAAATCCACTCAGTGGAGTATCCTTATCTTTTCCAGGGGTCAATGGTTCTTACAGGGTACTACCACCCTTAAAATGCACAAACCTTCCATAGACCATATTTCTCTTATCCTCAAAAATGATCAACATCTTCTTCATAGAGTAACAACTCATGAAATCCATATCAGTACCAACGAGGCTACTTTATTGATTCTCAAATTATTACAATCTCCTGTTTTTCCATTACATGCCTCAACTCAACACCTCAATGTAAAGGAAAATGTTCTCACTTCTACTACTCCATTACTTCTGTTGCAAACTCAACTACTTATCACAAGTCTCCTTCTTCTTCGGACAATCTCTGGCAAGGTGCCCTGCTTTATTACAACTAAAACATATTACTTCTGACAAGTATCGAGGTTTCCTTTTTGGGCATTTGTTGAGGTAGTGCCTTGACTCCTTGCACCTATAACAGGTGATATCACTCAGGTCCTTCCTGGAATCCAGTCAGTTTCTCTTTCTGGACCTTTCCATACCAATCATGGCTTCTATTTCCTATGGGTCATATTCTACTTCCTCTATCGGGAATTCTACTAGATCCCCATTCATACAATTCTGGGGGAGGTGTCCTTCTTCTCCATATGAATAGCAAGACTTGGTGTAGGGTTTAATTGGTTCTTCTTTGGGTGTGTCCTCCACATCTTCCTTCATCACAGATTCTTCTAAACTTTCCATGAGAGCTCCTTTCATTGCTTCTTCCTTCTGCTGGATGGTTCTTTGTACCATGGGGTAAATGTGACACTGGGCAGGATAGTGGGTAGTCCCTTCACACAAGAAACAAGTGATCTGCCTAGTTGGGCATTCTTCAGCTGGGTGACTTCCTTCGCAATTTGGGCATTCATCCTTGTGTTCTTTATGGTTGTGTCCGATTTCTCCACAAATCTTGCATGCACAAGGTTTCTTCATGTCTTTTCCATAAGGCTTCAATTTCTGGGACACAAACTGAGACTTTAGCAAAGTCAACTTAAATTCTTTCCAGGTGGTTACTCCTTGCCATCCATTGATGGTTTGGTACATCCTCCACCAAGTAGCAGCACCTCTTTCAAAGCATTGAAGAGCATGCTGGGCCATATCCTTTCCGATTATAGGGTTGTTCTCCATATGATCCTCCATGTTCTGAATCCATCGGTCTGTCTCCAATTGACTCATCAGTCACGAAAATACAAGCTCATCTCCATTCATCCTCTATTAGGTCCATGTGGGTTTGGGGGTAAGATAAGAGAGATAGAGAGGGATGCACACAATACAAACAAAAGTTTTGAAAAGACAGATTTTATTGTGGCTGTCGGGAAAACATCAAACAAATGACAACTCACAATCATCGCATCTAACGTAGGTATATAACAGGGATTTGGTCTTCTAAAGGTCAATAAATCTTCAAAGTCATCAAACTCTTCAAGTCTTGTTCATGCCTCTAATGGCTTCTTCCGATCATGCTTGTCTTCTCAAGTTCTTTCGCCAGATCAATCTCTGTTGACGTGAAATCTCTCGTGACATCCTTTAATATTCCGGAGTTGCATTTCCAAACTCCTGGGTTTCAACATCCTTCGCATGAACCATGGTCCTACTGTCCTTCAGTTCCTGACAAATCTCCGGTATCTCGAGGTTGTAGCTCCTCCAGCTTGGCTACTTTCAGCTTTTGGTTCCGGAGTTCTTCATGAAATTCTTCCTTGTCTAATACGGCTTCATGGAGCTCCACCTTAAACTTCTTGATGTACTACTCCAGATCCTGGTGATACACCAGCTAAGTTTAAAACTGCATCCTTTGCTGATAGATGCTCCATCAGCCTTCTACCATCCAATCCTTCCGAAGGAATGCATGCTTAGCTCAGCTCGGTGACCACAGTATCAGTGGTGATGACATCAGGGATAACCGTGTTTCTGCCCTTGTCATTGCCATGAGCTATCTTGCCAGTTGATATCTCCTGCCTTAGGGTTTTCTTGACAAAACTTTGAGTTCTCAACTCTCCATGTTTTGGTCTTTCTCTAACACACCTTGGTCTAGGGTATTGACAACTTCCATAGTCTGCGAAGTTCCATAAGGGTAGCCTTCCTAGGTCATATAAATCTGGGAATTCTTCAGAGCCTTCAAATTCTACTTGTCTTCGGTCTTCAACCATTGTAGTTTCCACTATTCAGATGCACGGAAAATACTCTTCATTCCGTAGTAGTCGTAGTTGTCCGATATCTTGTACTCCTTGGAGTGGTCTCATCAGTGGAATCTTCGTGTGGTCAAAAGGAGAAAGGGGTATGGTCTCACTAAAGGGAATTTTTGAATAAGCTCAGAAGAGAAGAGAGGCAAAAGGTCTTTTTGAAAGGGGAAAGTTGTAGAGAAAAATCTTTACTATGGGCTTGCCAATTTCTAGGGTCACGTCCTACAGTCAACATGTGCTCTGATACCATCTTGTAGCGACCCGACCCGGATGGGTCAAGTCTCTGTGCTTACGTGTCATCCCTGGATCGGTATGCTGACACACACAGTACTCGAAGGATTTATAACAGAGGTAAATCACATGTATAAAGTAACGTAAATACTATTACCTCAAATCCAAAATCGCGGAAGCAACAAGGTTGTGGTTACCCATCAACACCAACGGCAAAGTTGAGTGTAGAAATCGTAACCCTAACGTATCACTTACTCGTCGTAAGATACTCCTGCAACATGAGACGTTGCAGCCACAGAGGGTCAGTACATTGAATGTACTGGCAAATTCACACCATAGAGAATGATGAACAATGGCTATCACTACATGCATATTTGGCTGGTGGAAAAGCTCTATGGTTATAAGGTTTTTGCGTAAAGCCAAGTTTTCCCTACTGCAAAGGAATAAATTTATTTAACTATCATGGTGGTTGTGAAACATTGAGAATGGTTAACAGCATTCTCAATCCCAATTAAAAGTAATTAAAACCCAACAACATTAATTAGAGGTAACATGTTGAGATTCACATGATATTCAAGTACTAGATACTCAAGTTGTCCATAACCGGGGACACAGCTAATCATGATTAGTTTGTACACTCTGCAGAGGTTTGTGCACTTTTCCCCACAAGACTCGATCGCCTCCGTTTGATTTCTCGCACTACAGGGTGTTTGAGAAGACGGATGACCGAGACACAGTCTTTCAGAAGCGCTAGCACCTTACATGTGGGTAGACCGGTACACCTACTTCCCCTACATCTGCTAGTCTACCCGTAAGAGCGCACGACTTAGTCAACTATGCCAGAGCCCATAATGGCTTGTGGCTGCACACGTAAGTTTCTAGTTTGAAAGATCTTATGATCCCTTTGAGCCTGGGTGGCGGTCCGAAAAAAAACAGGCAAGTCTTGATAGACATCAGGTGCCTCAATCCACCCAGATGTGTGTTTAAGTTGCCACCTTAGATAAACCATTAAAATTAATAAACTCACATATGTCATGGATATCACTCACCCAATCCACGTCTACTAGCATAGCATGGCATAATAAGCAAACATAGAAGTAACTCCCAAAGGTTTCATAATAATACAGGTAATAGGTACTACCTCATCTACTTCCCATCCCACAATTTAATTAGATCCTAATCATGCAATGTGAGAGGATTGATCTAATGCAATAAAACATGGGTTGTAGAAAAGGTATGATCAAAGTGTTACTTGCCTGCAATGTAGATGAAGATGATTCGCACTTAAAACTCTTGATAGATCTACTCGTCACACTCCGGTCAATCTATCGTAAGCAAACAATAGTAACCACACAATAAGTACTCATCTAATGCACAAGTAAAACTCGAACAAGGGAACGAACCAGATAGTTCAACTTAAGAACTCCGGTTAGAAAGAAAGAACGAATCGAACAAAGAAACGGAAAACAAACGGCGAAAGAAAACAACTCGGTTCTAGCAAGTTGAAACTAGGTCAAATTTTACCGTAGCAAAAGCTTGTTTAAGTTGATTAGACGGAACGGCGGTTTCAAGACGAAACTCCAGGCGCTTGAATCACCTGATTCCGATAAACGAGCGAGAAGAAAGACTAGAACGAAGATCGGATCTGAGATCGCGATCGCGGAATAAATCCGACGGAAAGAAAGAGACGAACGGTTAAACGAACGGGCGTCGTTAACCGGGAATAATCGGTGATCATGTTCGTTGAGACGAACGGTCCGAAAGAAGAATGAAAACCGATTTAGGGTTTTCGGAAAAGAAACCGAAACGAAAACGGAAAACCGATCTAGGGTTTCGGAAAAGAAACCGAAACGAAGAATCGGAGAGAAAAACCGGAAAAGAAAATCGGAACGGTTTCTTTTAAAAGAACCGAACCGCGGGGAAGAAAAAGAGAGGCGCGGGGCTACCTCCGGCGAGGCGGGGCGAACGGCGGCGACGGCGGCGTTGGGCGGCAGCAGCGATGCACAAGGGCGGCGGCGCGGGTGAGGGGCCGCGCGGCTATGGCGGCGGCGGCGGTGGTGAGGGGCGGCGCGGCTATGGCGGCGGCGGCGGTG